>NC_138779.1:33721551-33774051 GCF_965119305.1 Pelophylax lessonae
CTCGAAAACAGGGGCATAGACAGAAGTAAAAAGCTGACAGGTATGCTAATTTCTCTACAAAACTGAAATTATTTGCTTTTACTTATACTTTAAATATAATCTTTTTGTGAACTTACCATTCTCCCAGTGCCTCCAGACATCGCATGCGCCCCAAAATCAAATCTGAATCGTCCTTGTTCAACTCTAGCTTCTTATCGTAGGCCACCAGGGCATCCTCCCACTCGTGAAGCTTCTCGTACCAGGTAGCCTGGATCTCCTGCAGAAGGAAACAGCGACAGAGTCACTCTCAGGAAGAATTTGAGACACAAGACAAAGTGGTTGTAGAAGCAGTGCTCACAATTACTGCCAGCCCCTCTGCTATGACAAAATGTACTAAACAGGGTCTTTGTTTTTTTTTTGTTTTTTTTAATTCTGCTAAATATCTTATTCTACCTCACCAATCTGTGGTCAAGTAACTGCCCGCTGCTCTTCTCTGATCTATGGACTACAGAGGGAGGGGCTAAGATCCCCCTATGACGTCTGCTGGCCGCAGATTGGCATGGTGGAATAAGGTATTTAGCAGGGGAATATTAAACAAAAAACCGACACTGAGGAGTACATTTTGCCATAGAGGGACGGGCAGTAATTGTGTGCAGTAACTTTACAGCCACTCGAAACAGCGGTAGGATGGGGGGCAGCTCACACACAGGAGCTGACAGGCAGGGAGGGAGGGGGAGAGGGGAGAGCAGCGGGATCGTAGAGGCACCTAACCTGACCACAGTAATCAGGGATCAACAGCCATGATTACCATGGTCAGTACACACAGAGGGACACAGGAACAGGCAGGATCAACCAGGTTTTTTTACAGCATAGAAAAGGAAAAAGGACACTGCACAAGCACTATGCAGTTTAACATGCTTTAAAGGAACAGGACCATTATTTTTTGTTTGTAGGGTTACAACTTCTTTAAACCGACATAAGCCGGGGTTAAATAAAATGAGAGAATGACATAACTTTCACATGTCTCCATCGTTGCAAAACTCATAAGGTTTGATGTTTATGTAACGTTGATGGATCTTTTTTTTTTTGTGTTCGCTGCCATTTTAAGTTCAATTTATTCATAAACAGCATTGAGGACAGGATCAGTAGCTCTATATCAGTTTTTGCAGATGACACAAAATTTGGCAGGTCAATAACTGCACAGCATGAAGCAGATATCCTACAGAATGACTTGGACAAAATAATGGAGTGGGCAACGACATGGCAAGTGAGGTTTAATGTGGAGAAGGGTAAGGTCTTGCACTCGGGGACAAAAGACATAAAAGCACAATACACTTTAGGGGGGGAACCTTTGGGGGAATCAAAAATGGAGACAGATCTGGGAGTCCTGGTAGAGAATATTAGCATGCATAAAGAAAGGGATGTATTCCAGAGATAAGTCTACAATCCTTCCACTTTATAAAACTCTGGTCCGACCACATCTGGAGTATTCTGTCCAGTTCTGGTCGCCGGTCCTCAGGTGGGATGTGTTGGAGATGGAGAGAGTCCAGAGAAGGGCAACTAAACTAATTAGGGGATTGGAGGACCTTAATTATGAAGAGCGTCTGCAATCGCTTAATTTATTCTCCCTGGAGAAGAGACGCCTGAGAGGGGACATGATAGCAATTTATAAATATCTCAATGGTGATATCAGCATAGAAAATAAGCTATTCAGTCAGAAGGCTTGCATGAGGACTAGAGGGCATACAAGGCGATTAGAGGAGAAGCGTTTTAACCTCAGGCAACGTGGGGGGTTTCTTTACTGTTAGGGCTACAAGATTGTGGAATTCTCTACCACAAGAGGTGGTTTCTGCGTGAAGTATGGTGGCTTTCAAAAGACTCTTAGACGTAAATCTCAAGAATCAGAACATTCAGGGGTATGCGAGATGATTACGGCCAAACACACCTACACAGGTTGAACTAGATGGACTATTGTCTTTATTCAACCTCACCTACTATGCAAGTTAATGAGGGCTAAATATGGCAACAGTATTCACTCTCCCTCCTTTCAGGACCTACTTAGAAGCAGTGTACAGCTTTAATAATAGGCAAGTCTGCAGAGAATTCCAACAATCTGGGTCCGGAGGCTCTGCAGCCTAGTGGGTTTCCTGCGTGACTACACAGATTTAGTAATCTGCTATTCAGAACTCTGTAGTTCAAGCACCTTCTATGCATGTCACTGAAGAAATTCTGAAGAGCTGTCAAAGTAATACTCTTCAGTGTCTGGGGGACACTGCGCCCAATGGCCGACTGGAGAGACTAACAGTATTTGTATTTGATGATCTAGCTTATTTCTTGATATGACAGAGCTGAGGAAAACACATCCTTCCACTTTAAGACAAAACATTATGGCAGATGCTGGGGTATAACCACCAGCTGGGGTTGTCCAGGAAAACAATGAACAATCCATTTTGGAATAAGGTTGCAACATAATAAAAACGTGGAAACAGTGAAGTGCTGGAAAAACTTTAGGAATGCACTGTACAGGAAAAATAGGAGATCGCCTGATTTAAAACACTTCGGTCTTGAGAAAAGTAGGGGGTCTGCCATTGCGCCTATGAAAATGCTAATTTCTTTGCTGTGTCTGACTTTAATATGTTTTTGTCCATTAAGTTATTAGAAAAACACATGGAATACAGGTAAAAAACCAACAGGAAACGGTGCATATCCAGAGTGGCACAATGATACATGTAGACAATCACATGGCGATATATGCCGATAGTATGAACTCCCTCCTGCAGGATTGGCAATTATAATATCAACAGAGTACAGTTATCCAGGGAGACGGATGATATCATCACTCCGCCTTACTGACCAGACATCATCTACATCATCTGTACAGCGGAGGATATCCCTCTCCGAGGGTTTGGAAGGTCCTAACTATGTCTTGAGTTACAGACCTAGGACAAGTAAGCTGTTGTCAGAGAATTTCTCATATTTATATTTGTTCCAGGTCAAAGACTCAGAAAGCATTGAACCAAAGCATCAGCATTACAGCCAGCAAATAACATTCTCAAAGGAGAGGTCAGCCCCAGTAACAAACTATGTCACTTAAAAGCAGAAGTATGGCCAAAGCTATTTTGGCCCCATTTCTCCTGTAGGGCACAGGAGTGCACTTAGGTCTGCACTCCTGTAGGGCACAGGAGTGCACTTAGGTCTGCACTCCTGTGACCCAGATCCAACCAACAGCAGCCTAAAGAGGTTGTAAAGACAGAAGATTTTTTTCATCTTAATTAATTCTTTGCATGAAGATAAAAAAGCCTTCTGTGTGCAGCAGCCCCCCCTAATATTTACCTGAGCCCCCTCTCGTTCCAGCAATGTCCACGAGTGCCTCAGTTGTCCGGGAGTCTCTCTCCTGATTGGCTGAGACACAGCAGCTGCACCATTGCGCCCCTCCACCTACTGTAAAACTCGGTTAGCCAATCAGGAGAGAGAGGGTACGGGGCCAAATAGCAGCTCGGTGTCTGAATAGATAGATACACGGAGCTGCAGCTCGGTTGCCCCCATAGCAAGCTGCTTGCTGTGGGGGAATTCAACAGGAGGGAGGAGCCAGGCACTGCAGCCAGGGACCTAAGAAGAGGAGCATCTGGGCTTCCCTGTGCAAAACCACTGCACAGTGCAGGGAAGTATAACATGTTTGAGATTTCAATAGAAAAAAAAAAAAGCGAGACTTTACAATCACTTTAAAGTTTTGGCTTTTTATAAAAAAAAAACAAAAAAAAAAAAAAACAAAACATGTCATACACACCTGCTCTGTGTAATGGTTTTGCAAAGAGCAGCCCCAATCCTCTTCTTCTCGGGTCTCCCGCTGACACTGCTGGCTCCTCCCCCTTGACCAGTGCCCCCAAAAGCAAGCTGCCTCTTATGGAGGCATTGGTGCGTGCTCCATGCGTCCATAAGACAGAGTCAACGCGTGTGCCCCCCCCCCCCACTTTTCTTTTGGCTAACTGCCTGTGATTGACAGCAGTGGGAGCCAATAGCTCCTGCTGCTGTCTCAGCCAATAAGGAGAGGGAGCCCTGGGACAGCTGAAACTGTTTAGGAGATATTCAGAGTGCATGCAGCCAGTGATGTCACCGGCGCTGGGCCTTCAGAACCGTTGCTATAAATGGCAGGGCCCGCACATGCACGGTAGTGACGTCATTGCACCCCGCCTACTCATGTAGCCGGAGGATGTGTACCCAGAAGGGAGACCAGGTGAAGAGGGAAACGCTCTCAGTGGTGAAAGCACGGCACTGGAGGCCTTTGTTTTAAGGCATAGTGTGCTAGTATGCAATGCATACTAGCATATTATAACATTGCCTTGCAGGGGATTTTTTTTTTTTAACTGCAGTTTACTATTGCTTTAAGGTTCAAAACCTTCAGCCTTTACAACCAATTAAAGTCTGCAGTCAGCTGACATCCAGACTCTGCAGGGATCCCGACAATAGTTTTGAGATCTGCCCAGATGCCTGACCGGCAGCTGGTTTGGCCTCTGCTCACCGCTGAGTCTGAGCCAGCTGCTCCTGCCCCCTCCACTATCTGGCGCTCTAGTGAGCGCTGGAGGAACAGAACAGAGAGCCGTGAACCGACAGTCACTGCTCACTGAAGACTGAGAACCGAGTAATCAGCGGTCTTTGATCAGTCTTGGAGGCGGCGGGGGACCAATGCTGCATCCACCTGGGTGAGTATCTATTTTTTAGAATCCCACAATTCTCTTTTAATAAAGCTGGCCATACACTGATTGAGCTTGCTGAACCCTGCTCACAGAAGTCAATCATGTTGGAAAATGTTCCTTTATTGGCATCTGCAGCCAATCAACTTCAACCACTGATCAGTGTCCGTGTGGATGGAAAAAGGGGATTCCTCCATTCACCTCTTATCTGCCTGCTGGCTGAAAAAAAAACGAATTGCGTATGACCAGCTTTAGGCATGAAAACCGCACCAACTAATTGGGTTAAATTTACTGAAGTTAATAGAAATTCTGGATTTTGTGGTTTACTTCATTTAAACCCCTTTAATTGCTTGTGATCTAAAAATTACATAATGTATAGATTATTTGTGTAAAGTCAAGTCAATTATTTCAAAGAAATTAATAACTAGGATACAAGATTTTTTTTTTTTCTTCCTCCTTGAACATAAATTTTCTTTTCTTGGAGTGCCTGTGGTTAGTAGTTGAGTCAGTTGTGGGATTCTTTGGATTAGGATCTATAAACTTTCGTGGGAAGCTGTGGTTTAGGGGGCACGTCAAATGGTTCCCTGCTAATCCTCAGGTTTCCAAAATCCTCTCTGATCGTCTTACACAACTTCAGAGAGACCTGCGTTCTTCACGCTGAGGTCATGGCTCCTTGCCCTGGGTCTCTGCAGAATGACACGGTACTCCAGGGATATCCCAGATCAGCAAAGAGCCGAAGACTTGGCTTTGAAGGAGGATCTTTGGAAGCGGGATGGCCCTGCTCTGGGTGCCCCTTGCACAATGACGTTATTCTCTGAGAGGGTGAGGTAATCGGGAGACGTTTCAGTAACAGTTGATCTTTGCAGGAAGTAATTAAAGCCGCTTTCTCCACCGTTCACCTAACACAGTAGGCCTTTGTGAAGAGGCCTTAGCTAGGGGAATAAATTCAACCCAGCCACTTCTGTCAACCATTTCCCTCGTCTGTTCTCTGCTACTGCCACCCTCCATAGCAAAGTGTACTTGTCTGGCTTAAGTGTGAACATCCTGTGCAAGGGTGATAGATTTAAACTTAAAGATGAAGTAAACCGCTGCCTTTTTTTCCCCTCTGACCAGCAAAGTAAGAGCATAATGTGCTAGTATGCATCACATACTAGCATATTATGCAAAACTTCCCTGCAAACGAAGCCCTCGTTGTCACCACTGGAGGCCACATCCATCTCTCTCCTTCTGGGCTTGCAAACTCCAGCATGCACGCCAGAGCCGCCAGTCATGGCGCATGGCTCTGAAGAATCGGCAAAGGTGGCAATTCCCTCAAAACCCAAGCGCCGATGACATCGACTGCATATACAGTAAATATCTTTTATAGGAGATATTTACATAGGAGATATTTACAGTACCTATAGGTAAGGCTCATCTATAGGTACCAACAATCGATAGAAGTTTACATCCACCATAAGATGGCCATACATGGATCAAATTTTGTCTCATCCCTGCTGGATGGGTTGAATTTTATTATGCGGGTGGATCTTTCAGCACCCCCCGACCTAAGTCAATTTTTCAACTGATTTTTGCTAAAGAAGCCAGGCAGAATTTTTCAGTCAAAGCGCACCTGCGTCAAATCAGATGCAGACACGGTTCAAGAATTCTTTTTTTTTTTTTCCTCAAATACTTTTGAGTTTACATTTTTTCTCTTACACATATACAAACAAAGCACATCACAAAATACCTGTACAGAACAAAAAAAATGTAAAAAAAAAAAAAAAATGACTTTAACCACTTCTGGACTGGAAGGATTTACCCCCTTAATGACCAGGCCATTTTTTGCGATTCGGCACTGCGTTACTTTAACAGACAATTGCGCCATCATGCGACGCTGTACCCAAATAAAATGATGTTCTTTTTTTCCAACAAATCGAGCTTTCTCCTGGTGGTATTTGATCACCTGTGCGATTTTTATTTTTTGAGTTATAAATAAAAAAAGAGCGACAATTCTGAAAAAAAATAAATTAAAAATGTTTTTTACATTCTGCTATATATAACATTCCCAATAAAAAAAAAGGAAAAATCTAATTTTTTCATCATTTTAGGCCAATTTGTATTCTGCTACAATATTTTTGGTAAAAAAAAAATCCCAATAAGCGTATTTTGATTGGTTTGCGCAAAGGTTATCGCGTCTACAAACTAGAGGAAATATTTATGCCATTTTTATTTATATATTTTTTTTTTTTACTAGTAATGGCAGCAATCAGTGATTTTTAGCGGGACTGCAACATTGCGGTGGACAGATCGGACCCCTGATATTTTTGGGGGGGACCAGTGACATTACTACAATAATCAGTGCTAAAAATATGCACTGTTACTGTAATAATGACACTGGCAGGAAAGGGGTTAACTCAAGGGCGATCAAAGGGTTCAAGTATGCCTAGGAGGGGTTTTCTAACAGAGGGGGATGGGCTTGTGGAATCAACACAGAGACCTGTGATCCTAAAAAGGAGGATCACAGGCCCTCTGTGCTGTTTCCTGAGAGAACGGTCTGCTGTGTTTACAACAGCAGAACGCTGTTCTCTCTCCACGGGGAGTGATTGCGGGTGCCCAGCAGCAATCGCGGGCGTTGGCCCCATGAACCAGCTTCCCCACTGGCTAATGAGGGCGCACGCGCCCCCAGGATCGCTCCAGCAGATCACTGTACAGGTACAGCGATTCACTCAGCCGAGCCAGCCTGCCGTAGTATATATGCGGCCGGGCAGTCGGTTAAATAGATAAATAAATTGAACAATAATTTGTTCCAGTATATAGCAGTCATCGCTGATAAATGTTTTAAGGATAACTTCACTTTAAAAAACAAAAAAAGTAACAATAAGAGCCGGTTCACACTGAGGCGACGCGACTCCTTACTACTTCGGGGGCGACTTGTGCATTACCATACACCACGACTTCGGAGCGACTTGCAGGGACTTCACATAATGGAAGTCTATGCAAGTCGCTCCGAGGTCGCCCCGAAATAGTACAGGACCCTTTTTCTAAGTCGGAGCGACTTGTGTCGCTCCTATTAGAATGGGTCCTGTAGCGGTCAACGGACCGCGAGGGAGCGCGACTTTTCAGGCTGGCAAGTCGCGCTAGTGTGAACCGGCTCTTAATGTACTTAAAACAACATAAAAAACAAAAACACTTTTTTGCAGGGAAAAAAAAATGGATTTTTGACTTACCGTAAAATCCTTTTCTCTTAAGTTCATTGACGGACGCAGTCTCTGATGCATATCAGTAGGGTTATACTGCCCCCTACAGGAGTAGGACACTAGACAGAAAAAAAGTTCTGGCTATGCCTATGGGCAGTCCCAGAGGGTACACGCTCTCTCTTCCTGCATAGGATGTAAGTTTTGTATCAAAGCAGTGTCAAGAGAAGTAATACCAACCCAACTCAAAATAGAGGGGCAGGTACTGCGTACGTCAATGAACTTAAGAAAAAATAATTTTACGGCAAGTCAAAAATTCAGTTTTCTCTATCGTTCATTGACGGAAGCAGTCTCTGATGCGTATCAGTAGGGACGTCCCAAAGCCGTACCATAAAATGAGGGGTGGGAACAGCAGAAAACAACAAGTCCCCAAGGTTAAACATAACCAACCAGGCAAAATAGGACTCATCAGAAAAACAAGATGAGGCCCACCTGAAACAAACTGTAAACACCCTCAAGTAAGGCCAAAAAGCTCCCTAAACAGCAGCCTGCAAAAACTTTGCGACCAAAAGAGGCATCAGCAGATGCCAGCACATCCACCTTATAAAATTTGGTAAAGGTGTGAACAGACGACCAGGCTGCCTTGCAAACCTGAACCACAGATGGTGAAAAGCCCACGAAGCATTAAGCGCCCGAGTAGAATGCGCCTTAACAGGTCAAGGTGGAACCTGACCCTTAATTGAATAAGCCTGCACAAATGTCTGTCCAATCCATCTGGAAATAGTCGCAGCATATGCAGGCAGCCCTTTCTTTGGACCATCCTTGAGTACAAAGAGCGAATCTGACTTTCGAAAAGACTCCGTAGTCGCCAAGTACACCCTGATTGCCCGAACCACATTCAAAGTACACAGTGCGAATTCCTTAGGATGTTTTGGCTTAGGACACAAATAAAGGTAACACGATGTCCTCATTTAAGTGAAAACTGGAAACCACCTTCGGAAGGAAGGATGGATCTGGAAGAAGTACCACTGTGAACCACCAGATAGGGAGAACGACAGGACAACACTGCCAGTTCTGACACCCTGCTCGAAGAAGTAATAGCCACCAAGAAGGCCACCTTCTGGGATAAGGTAAGCAGGGGAATCTCCCGAATACTTTCAAAAGGAGGTTTCTGAAGAACCAACAGCACCAAATTAAAGTCCAAAGGTGGCAAGGGAGGTCGCACCAGAGGTACCAAGTGTTGCACCCCCTGGATGAAGTTGTGCACCAGGGAATGGGTGCCCAACAGCCTTTGGAAAAAAAAAAATTGGCAAGGCTGAAACTTGACCCTTGATACTACTCAAGGCCAACTTTTGATCAACTCCCTGTTGGAAAAAAAGCCAATATCCGAGCCACCGAGTAGAGCGAAGAGGAGCCCCAAGAGACTCACACCACGCAAAAGAGGACTTCCACGTACGATGATAAATCTTCCTAGAAGTCGCATTCCTCGCAAGGCAGAGTGGGAATCACTGAAGCAGACAATGCCCTGTCCTTCAGCACCTGGCTTTCAACAGCCAAGCCATCAAAGCCAGCGACCTTAAAGCAGGATGGAAGATTGACCCCTGAGAAAGCAAATCCTCCCAGAGAGGAAGTCTCCAATGAGCGTCTGCGACTAGCTTGACCAGGTCGGCATACCAAGCTCGGCGAGGCCAGTCTGGAACCACAAGTATGACCGGAATCCCTTCCACCTCGATCCTGCAAAAAAATCTTGGCAGCAACTTGAGAGGAAGAAAGGCATACATCAGCTGATACTGACGCCACGGGGCCACCAGTGCATCTGCGGCGCCTGCCAGAGGGTCCTGGGAGCAGGCCACAAACCTCTGTACTTTTCTGTTGACCCGAGACGCCAACAGATCTACATCTGGAGTGCCCCAATGAACACACCTCTGGATGGAGGGACCATTCCTCTGCATCCAAGGCCTGTCGACTGAGTTAATCCGCCTGCCAATTTTCCACTCCTGGAATGTGAACAGCGTAGAGAACTGGAACAAACGCATTCCGCCAATGAAGGATGCCTGCCACTTCCAAGGCCGGAAGGACACTATTGGTGCCCCCTTGGAGATTGACATAAGCCACGGTTGTGGCAAAGTCAGATTAAATGCGCACTAGGCAACCCTGCAGGCACCCGGTCCAGTGGACTAGGCAAGCCGGATCACTCTCAGCTTTAGAATATTGATCGGTAACCTGGATTCCTTCAAGGAACAGACTCCCTGAGAAGATAACCTGCCGAGAACTCCCCCCCCCCCCACAGACAGACTTGCATCTGTGGTGACAATTGTCCAATATATAGGGAGGAAGGATTTTCCTTGCTTGAGCATCAAGGACCAAAGCCACCAGATCGGGGACTTCCTGGTCACCCGGCTCAGCTAGGTCTGAATGGCACAAGAATCCATATTCCGTGGACATTTGAGAAGGATTTCCTTCTGAAAGGGTTCCCGTGTGGAATTGAATGAAGGGGACCACCTCGAAGGATGACACCATCAGTCCCAGAAATCTCATACAGGTTGTTGGACAGCAACAGCTGAACCGAAGTCTGGGGTTTTTGGAGTTTTTCCGGAGGAAGAAACACCCTGGCTGAAGACGAGTCCAAAGTCAGCCCAGGTTGTCCAGTTTCATGGAAGGGACCAAGGACGACTTCTGAAGGTTCAGCATTCCCCCGAATTCCTCCAGAGTTCTCATGGTGATTTCCAAATTTATTTCCAGCATCGTAGGAGACTCCGCACGGAGGAGCAGATCGTCCAGGTAACCCAGGACCAATATCCCCCGCTTCCGCAACAACGCCAGGATCGGAGCAACACCTTTGTGAAAGCCCGAGGAGCAGAGGCGGGACCAAAGGGCAATGTCACACACTGTTAGTGATCCTCTCCCACGGAAAAACTGAGAAACCCATGGTGTCCTGCACAGATTGGGATGTGAAGGTAGGCAATTTAGTGCTTTCAGGTCCAGGATTGGACGCACCTTACCTTCCTTCCTGGGAACCGTGGAAAGGTTTGAATAAAAGCCCTGAAACGTTACGCACATGGAACCAGAACTATTACCCCCTGTTGACCCAGGTCCTGAACTGCCCCAGAGAGCGCCAGCAAGTGATCCGGGGACAGTCGCAAATTGGAAGGGAAAAACCTTACCGGAGGCACAATCTTGTAACTGGGCCCTATGACCTCTTGAACCCATTTGTCTGGCATCTCTAATAGCCACAGGTCCGGGAACCGGCAAAGACTTTTGTTTGCCAGACCAGGGTTGCTTGGAACCGCCTGAGGGAGTCATGAAGGGCTTTACCTTATCGACTGACCCTGAGTGAGGGAAAAACTTATTGTGTGCTGAAAAGGAGGGACCCCGGCTGTGACGAGGGTCCTTACCCTTGTTAGCCTGTGGAAGAAAGGTACTCTACTCCCCTTATTGTCATCCAGGGTAGCTCCAAACAGGCGATCTCCTTGAAAAGGCAGATCAGTCAAGGCCTTCTTTGAAGTTTGAGCCACAGACCAGCACTTCAGCCAAAGTATACGCGAAGGACTATTGCAGAAACCGACAGTCGGCCCAATATGGGAGCAGTGTCCAGCGGGGCATCGCAAACAAATTGCAGCCCCTGCACCAGCTGGTCAAGCAGCTCCTCAAAGGCAGAGGGAACTTGATTCCCCTCCAGGTCACGGCGTAGTAAGTTAGCCAATTCAGTCAACGTTTGCATGACAAGGGCAACTGTTAAAGTCCCCGTCCAGTGGGACTATGTCGAGGCCGACCCAGCACCAAGCCAAGGTCTGCGCACGCTCATTGGCCGGCTGGGGTGACTACTGGATCTATACATCCGGCCTGTCGCCCAGATCTGGCATAGTTGCTTGTAGATCTCACAGGAAAAACCTGGAGAAAAGCTAACTAAAAATTAGCTAAAAAAAAAAAAAAAAAAACTTTGCCAGAACCAGAGATTCCCAGCAGGGGACTAAGTCCTTACTCCTGACAAGACAGATTTAAACTGACTGACTGTCTAGTGTCCTACTCCTGTAGGGGGCAGTATAACCCTACTGATAGGCATCAGAGCCCGAGTCAGTCAATGAACGATAGAGAAATATGGAAAATTTGACTGACCGTAAAATCCATTTCTCTGATGTTCATTGCTGGACACAGCTTCTGATCTTCTTAACCATTGGGTTATACTGCCCCCTACAGGAGGAGGATACTAGGCAGAGAAAAAGACTGACTACGCCTTTGGGCAGTCCCAGGGGGTATACTCCCCCTCCCTGCTATATGTACTCAGTTTTGTTACAAGCAGTGTCAGGAGAATTCCACAGAGGGGTGTGTGCGGTGTCAGTCAATGATCATCAGAGAAATGAATTTTACGGTAAGTCATAAATCCCATTTTTGCTTTCGTTCATTGAAGGACACAGCTCCTGAACCATTGAGATATCCCAGAGCAGTGTCAAACATGAGGGGTGGGAACAACAAGAAAAAAATCCCAAGGATAAACCGTAGCCAACCAGGCAACAGGAGCTCAACCAACAAACAACTGGAGCCCATCTGAAAACATTACACCCCCAGGTCCTCTAAATAGCAGCCTACAAAACCGTGCTGCCAAAAGAAGCAGTCGCAGAAGTGAACACATACACTTTATAAAATTTTGTGAAAGTGTGCACCGACGACCAGGTGGCCGCTTTGCAAAACCTGCGCCACTGACGCCTGATGACGGAAGGCCCAGAAAGCACTGAGCACCCGAGTAGTGTGCCTGGACAGGGAAAGGAGGAACCGGACACTTGATTGAACAGGCCTGAATCACCGTCTGTCTGATCCATAAGGAAATGGTTGCAGAGGAAGCGGACAGTCCTTTCCGAGGCCCATCTGTAAGCACAAATAGTGAGTCTGACTTCCTAAAAGACCCTGTAGCTGCCAGATACACCCGAATTGCCCGAAGCACATCCAGGGCATGCAACGTAATTTCCTTAGAATGTTTTGGCCTGGGACACAGGGAAGGCAACACAATGTCTTCATTCAAATGGAAATCCGAGACAACCTTTGGAAGGAATGACGGATAGGGGCGAAGATCCACCTTAACTTTGTGAACAACCAAGTAAGGTGAATGACAGGATAACGCCGCCAATTCGGACACCCTGCGCGTAGAGGTGATTGCCACCAAAAAGGCCCCCTTCATGGACAGCGTAAGGAGGGGAATCTCCCGAAGATTTTCAAAGGGAGGCTTCTGAAGAACTGAGAGCACCAAGTTGACGTCCCAAGGTGGTAACAGACACCGTACTGGAGGAGCCAAGTGTCGAACCCTCTAAGAAAAGGTATGCTCTAGGGAAGTGATGGCGAACCTTGGCACTCCAGATGTTTTGGAACTACATTTCCCATGATGCTCATCTACACTGCAGAGTGCATGAGCATCATGGGGAATGTAGTTCCAAAACATCAGGGGTGCCGAGGTTCGCCGTCACTGCTCTAGGGAGTGCGTGGCCAAAGGTCGTTGAAAGAGGACCGGCAAAGCCGACACCTGGCCTTTGATGGTAGTCAAGGCCAATTTCTGTTCAACCCCCCCGTTGAAGGAAGGTCAAGATCCGAGCCACCTAGACGGAGCGAGGAAGAACCCCAAGAGACTCACGCGATATAAGTCTTCTACGTACGATGGTAGATCTTCCTAGAAGTAGACTTCCTAGCTTTTAACAGCGTTGGAATCACATACTCAGACAAACCTCTATCCTTCAGCACCTGGCTTTCAACAGCCAAGCCGCCAAAGCCAGCGACTGTAAAGCAGGATGGGAGAACAGCCCTAAGGACAGCAGATCCTCCCTGAGAGGTGGTCTCCAAGGGACATCGGCGACCAGCCACATCAGGTCGGCCACATCAGGTGGGCGTACCAAGCCTGGCGAGGCCAGTCTGGGGCCACTAAAATAACCGGAATCCTTTCTGCCTCGATCATGAGCAGGAGTCTTGGCAGAAGCTTGAGAGGGGGAAAGGCATAAAACAGACGATACTGGCCCCACGGGGACACCAGCATCCTCCAGATGATCTGGTGACTATGCCACAAACCTCTGCACCTTTCCGTTGAGCCGAGATGCCAACAGATCCACCTTGGGGGTGCCCCACCAGAGAAACAACTGATGAAAACAGTTCCGGATGAAGCTACCACTCCCCCTTGGTCCAACGCCTGCCGACAGATAATCCGCCTGCCAGTTTTCAAACTCCTGAATGTGTATGGCGGAGAGTGCTGGAACGAAACGTTCTGCCCACCGTAGAATGCTGGCTATCTCCAGAGCTGCCAAAACACTTCTTGTGCCCCCCTGGTGATTGACATAAGCCACAGCCATGGCATTATCCAATTGAATTTGCACTGGACACCCCTAAAGACAATCCGTCCAATGATCAAGGTACAGTCTGATCGCTCAGAGTAACAGGACATTTATCGGAAGTCTGGACTCCGCCTTGAAGGCAGAAACCATCAGGCCAGCACCTGCATGCCTGTCTGGAAGGAGGACCATCTGCTGGACAGCAGAAGATGAATTGCAGCCTGCAGTTTCTGGAGTTTGTCCAGAGGAAGGAACACTCTGGCTAGAGCCGAGTCCAGAACCAGACCCAGATAGTCCAGCTTTGTGGAAGGAAACAGAGCAGACTTCTGAAAATTCAGAAACCAGCCAAACTCCCTCAGGGTCCGTATAGTGATCTCCACGTTGCGCATCAGAGCAGTAGGGGACTCCGCTCGCAGAAGGTGGTCGTCCAGGTAGCCCAGTACTGCGATCCCACGCTGCCATACCAATGCTAGCACCGGGGCCAACACTTTTGTGAGGACCCGAGGAGCAGAGGCGAGACCAAAGGGTAACGCCACAAACTGATAATACTCCTCTCCCACGTCAAAGCGGAGGAAGCGCTGGTGACCAACACATTGGAATGGGTAGGTAAGCATCCTTGATGTCGACAGAGGCAAAGAAATCCCCCTGATGCAGGGATGCCACCATTGTGCGAACGGACCCTATTCTGAACCCGCACAAAACAGTTCAGTGCCTTGAGTTCCAGAATTGGGCACACCTTGCCTTCCTTCCTGGAAACAGGTTTAAATAAAATCCCTTAAAACATTCCGAGGTTGGAACCGGAATAACCACCCCTTGAAGTACCAGGTCTTGAACCGCTCCAAAGAGCCTGTAAGCGGTCCGGGGACAGGCGCGCGTTGGAAGGAAAGAAGCTTTGCGGAGGGTAAGAACGAAACTCGATCTTGTAACCGAACCATATTACTTTGTGGACCCACTTGTCTTGTACCAAGGAAGTCCACGGGTTTGGGAAACAGCAAAGATGTCTCCCAAAACCCAGATGCGGTGGGGGCGCACCTTCATGCTGAAGGACTCTTGTCCACAGATCTGGAAAAGCCCACTCTAGACTTGCCTGACCAAGGTCGCTTGGATCCTCCCGAAGAGGCCTTGAAAGGCTTTATACCCTGGTCAGCCGACCCTGAGGGACGAAAAAAACTTCCTGTGAGCCAAAAAGGATAGACCACGTCTATGACGAGGATCCTTGCCATTACTAGCCTGAGGAAAAAAAGTACTCAAGCCAAATGCCTCATTTAAAGTCCCACACCTCTTCTACACTCTGTGAATCTCCCCAACGGGGGCACAGACAGTAATAACAATCAAAATAGGTGTTCCAATTCATCACAACTCTGTCTAAAACTGAAAACAATGTGTTGCCTTAAGTTCTATGTTAAGCCAGGCATGTGGAAATTTCAACCACTACAAGGAGCCACTAAGAGCACATGGCTTTGGTAGCTGCATCTCACAAAGCAGACGTGGTCCTTGAGCTGGCAAATGTCACCTTGAGAAGGGGAGGTAGCATTTGGGCACGAGGAATTTGCATACATGATGATATAGCTATTGCCAATGGGGAGGCGGACACTGAAATGCCGGGACTATTGGGTAAAGCCGTCTGCCCTGCGCTAGAGCGTAACAGCTAATGGGACTGTTCTGGCAGCTGGTGCTGTGCAGAACAGACGGAGCCAAGTTCTCATTTATCACACACTAAAGTAACTTTGCTCGATCTGTCTTGAGCAAAGCTGACATTAATACAGTCACATTAGCTGTTACACTCATGTAGTTCTGGCTTTGTCAGACAACAGGATCATCCTTTCAGCCCGTCTGTCAGCAACAGCTTTTTTTTTTTTTTTTCTATTCATATGCATGGTGACCTGGCAACTGAGAATCTTTCAGCCCTGTAAAACAATGGTCTTTTTTTCTAATTTTTTATTTTTTCCCCTATCCTCAGTGCTGCTTATATGCCACCTCTTAAGCCACCTCCTGCCTATATACAGGCAGTCCCCGGGTTACAAACAAAAGAGGTTCTGTAGGTTTGTTCCTATGATGAATTTGTATGGGATTTGGAACAGGTACATTTTTTGGATGCAACTCAAGCAAAAAAATTTTGGATAGCATAGAGAGTTTAACAGAGAGATTGTATAGAGCATTGATGGCGAACTTTGGCATCCCAGATGTTTTGGAACTATTTCCCATGATGCTTAGTGCATGAGCATCATGGGAAATATAGTTCTAAAACATCTGGGGTGCCAAAATTAACCAACACTGGTATAGAAGGTTAACACTGTTTTAACTTTTGCTTTCCTGTCTATGTCCCTGTTCAGAATATTTCACTTCACATTGTCTCTGTGAAAATTAGATTTTAACAAATTTGGGTTGTTGTGGAAACCAGGATTAGTGATAAAACTTTAGTGGAGACACATTTTTCCCATGATAACTAGGGGTAGATTTCCTCTCACTTCCAGGTTGTCTCCCTTTGTTTTTAAGTCAGATGTTTGTAACTTGGGGGCTGTCTGTATATTTGCACCATTATTGCCTGCACATCATTATTTAGGACCAGTAATCCTGATGATGACAACGGTGGCCCATACATGAGCAGTGGGTGTTGGCATGTGCACGGCCACCTATAGTCTCCACCAGGAGCCCAGCCGACAAGGTTACACAGAAGGACAACAGCAGGCGAGGACAAAATGCTGTCACAGGAAATTCCTTAACAAGGACCCTCATGGCAGGATCCCCAGGGATTATGTTAATGAAAGCTGCAGATTTTAAAATAGTGATCGACCAATATCGGTTTTCCGTTGCCGATATCGATATTTTGGTAAATGCATATCAGTATCGGCCGATATGGGCCGTTATTTTTTCTACTTTACAGGTACTCTTGTGGAGGGATCTGGGGGTCTAAAAGACCCCAAACCCCTCCTCTGCACTTAAAAGCATTCAAAACGCCAAGTTTGGCTGTTTTGGCCATTTTTTTTAATCTGGCGCCAGACAGTACCCAGAAGTGATGTCACTCATGACATCACTTCCGGGGTTTTGCA
Source organism: Pelophylax lessonae (assembly GCF_965119305.1). NCBI lineage: Eukaryota > Metazoa > Chordata > Amphibia > Anura > Ranidae > Pelophylax > Pelophylax lessonae. Next base: position 33,738,750 of record NC_138779.1, read on the forward strand.
TGGAGACCCGATCAGAGCCGAATGCGGCTTTGATCGGGTCTTCGGCGGCGTTGCAGGCCGGTGGGATGGGAGACCCGGGCGAGCTACGGAAGGCGGCGGGAGGGGGACGTAACCTTACCGCTCCTTGTAATGACAGCGAAGCGGCTTATCAACCGCATCGTTTTTCATTACAAGACAACCGACCGTCGGGTATGGACGCCGGTACCGGGGTGATGCCTCTAGCTGAAGGCATCACAAGCACTTTCCCGAAATATTGACCATATCGGTCACCTTGGTGGCAGATTCCGATATATCAGGGAAAGTGCATATCGGCCCTCAACATATCGGCTTTGCCGATAATCGGTCGATCTCTATTTTAAAACACAACGTTTTTGAACGGTATAAATATATTAAAGCTTGTTGGTGATTTTAGCGATTTGGTTCAGATTCAGTTTAATAAATTATTTGTTTAAAAGCAAGCAGCAGCTTATATTGTTAAAATATTGAAACCATCTGAAAGATAAAAGGGAACTGAGGGAGCAATATACGGTGTAACATATCACTAACACAAAGTACATAAAAACTGTGTTCAGCTCACATTTATCAGGTTTCCAGATGTGAAGGCAACCACTGTTCACATGTGGGAGAACTGTCAAACTTAACACAGGTCAAAATCAAGGTAGCAAGCAGTCTTAGGAATACATATGAGAAATCATGTACGCAAACGTATGTACATAGATAAAAATCTGTTGAGTTAGGCTGGCATCACCTATATGTTGCGATAATGGATCAATCAGAATGGCAACATAATGCATAATACAACAGGTGGTGCAGGTCCAGTTTTTATTCCAATGTTGTGCATTGGTTGCCCATTCCAAGGCCTCTGTCACAATGGTATTCAGTTGCAATGTTAACATGCAGAATATTGTGCATTACCATGCACTGCATTAAAGAATATGTAAACCCAGCCTTTCATATTACTGATGAGTTCCTTCTGTACCATGTACTTTCAGTCCCTCTGCTTTCCTATTAGTCCCTTGATGCAGGCCGCACACATATATGCGGGTGGGCCTTAACACCGAGCGGCCGCATATATGCGGCCCTGTGTAAACCACTTACCATGCTGAGAGCGAGGAAAAAAATAAATAAAAATAGGTATTTCTATAGTTTTTTAATATCTATATACAAACATTTTATTGTTAATTTCTACTTTAAAACTAAATGGGTTGTTATACAAAGTGATTGTTTACAATCACTTTAAAGCGGAGTTCCAGCCTAACCGCACACTCACCTGTCCCACAGTCCAGCGATGCGCCGTCTTCTCCCTCTCTGCTCTGCGGCGCCGGCATCACTGATGTGGGCACTCGGCTGTGACAGTTTGCGGCTTCACAGCCGGGTACGCACTGCGCATGCGCGAGTTGCGCTATGCGTCGTGATTGGCCGGCAATCTTCTGGGACCTCTGACATGTCCCAGAAGATTGCAGGGAGGGAGGGAGAGAGGAGAACTTCCGCTCAGGGCGCCGCGGCGCTCCGAGCGGAAGTGGGAGCGGGTACCTGTCAAAACTAGGTACCCGCTCCCCCCCCAAAAAAAATGACATGCCAAATGTGGCATGTCAGGGGGTTAGGACCAATCAAAGCGGAAGTTCCACTTTTGGGTTTTAAGGAAGCCTATTCATAAGAGTGGACAGCCAATAGCACAAAAACTGCACCCCTATGTACCTGTAGGCATGGAATGTGTGTTAAGGTGAACTGCAGTAAACTTTTGTGCCTTACCAAATTTCTCTTTAGTCATGTGACAAACTCCGTTGGGATCTGGAGTGTCCCAAGTTGTCTAGGATTTGTGCTTTAACCACTTCCGGCCCGCGCTATAGCCGAAGTACGGCTACAGCGCGGACTCAAATTTCCGGGAGGCCATCTTTAAATGGCCTCCCAGTAACAGGCTCCCGCGAGCGCGCATCGGGGAAAATCTGTTGGCTGTGTCCCTTGGACACAGCCAATCACAGATCGTGGCGAATGGCCAATCACAGCGGCCATTTACCACGTGATCGGACCGTGCAATGAGAGATGATCTCATATGTAAACATATGAGATCATCTCTCATCGCCAGCTCTCTTCCTCACACGGAAACTGCAGTGTGAGGAAGAGGAGAGCCAGATCACAGGGCACTGATCACCAGTGCCCTGATTACAGAAGAGGGGAAAAAAATGCCACAACTGCCCACAGTGCCCGCCATCAGTGCCCCCCCATCAGTGCCCATAGTGCTGCCAGTCAGTGCCCATCAGTGCCTGCTCATCTAGGCACTGACTAGCAGCACTAGCTGAGTGTGGGCACTGATGGTGCTGCCCATCAGTGCTGATCAGTGCCACCCATCAGTGTCGCCTCTCAGTGCCGCATCTCAATGCCGCATCTCAGTGCCCAGCAGTGCCGCCCATCAGTGCGGCATATTAGTGCCTCCTCATCGGTGCCCATAAGTGCCACCTCATCAGTGCCTATCAGTGCAGCCTATCAGTGCCCATCAGTGCCGCCTCATCAGCGCACATCAGTGAAGGAGAAAACATTTTCAAAATTTACTCACAGAAAATAAGAAAAACTTTTTCTTTTTCAAAATTTTCTGTCTTTTTTTTTTTGTAAGAAATAAAAAAGCCAGAGGTGATTAAATACCACCAAAAGAAAGCTCTATTTGTGTGAAAAAAATGATAAAATTTCATATGGGTACAGTGTAGCATGACCGCGCAATTGTCATTCAAAGCGTGACAGCGCTGAAAGCTGAAAACTGACATGGGCAGGAAGGGAGTTTAAGTGCCCAGTAGGCAAGTGGTTAAGTCAAAAAGGAAGTACACTCAACTTTCTTTTTTTTTTTTTTCTTACCTGCAAAGTAAAGGCATAATGTGCTAGTATGCATCGCATACTAGCACATTATGTGACACTTGCCTGCAAAACTAAGACTTTGTTGTCCCCACTGGAGGCTGTATCCATCTTCATCTTACTCTTCCTTCCGAGTCCGGACTCCGGCTGTGTGACTGGCCGAAGCCACGTGATGTCACTCCCACGCATGCGTGCAGGAGCCGCCGGTCACGGCACAGGGCTCTGAAGAAATGGCACGGGCGGCCGTTCCTTCAGAGTGCATGTGCCAATGACGTCATCGGCGCAGTACACAGTAAATATGTACTATATGGTGCAGGTTTAGGCAATATTTACAGTACCTACAGTATCTCACAAAAGCGAGTATACCCCCTCCCATTTTTGTAAATATTTTATTATAAATTTTGTGTGACAACACTGAAGAAATTACACTTTGCTATAATGTAAAGTAGTGAGTGTACAGCTTGTATAACAGTGTAAATTTGCTGTCCCCTCAAAATAACACAACACACAGCCATTAATGTCTAAACCGCTGGCAATAATAAGGAGAACACCCCTAAGTCAAAATGTCTAAATTGTGCCCAAAGTGTCAATATTTTGTGTGGCCACCATTGTTTTTCAGTACTGTGGACATGGAGTTCACCAGAGCTTCACAGGCTGCCACTGGAGTCCTCTTCCACTCCTCCATGATGACATCACAGAGCTGGTGGATGTTAGGTACCTTACGCTCCTCCACCTTCCGTTTGAGGATGCCCCACAGATGCTCAATAGGGTTTAGGTCTGGAGACATGCTTGACCAGTCCATCACCTTTACCCTCAGCTTCTTTAGCAAGGCAGTGGTCGCCCCGGAGGTGTGTTTTGGGTCGTTATGTTGGAATACTGCTCTGTGGCCCAGTCCCCGAAGGGAAGGGATCATCTGCTTCAGTATGTCACAGTACATGTTGGCATTCATGGTTCCCTCAATGAACTGTAGCTTCCCAGTGCCGGCAGCACTCATGCAGCCCCAGACCATGACACTCCCACCACCATGCTTGACTGTAGGCAAGATACACTTGTCTTTGTACTCCTAACTTGGTTGCCACCACACAAGTTTGACACCATCTGAACCAAATAAGTTTATCTTGGTCTCATCAGACTACAGGGCATGGTTCCAGTAATCCATGTCCTTAGTCTGCTCGTCTTCAGCAAACTGTTTGCGGGCTTTCTTGTGCATCATCTTTCTGGGACACCCGCCTTTCTCTTTTCTACATTCACACAATCTTTTTTGCCATCAGCCTTTCACAATATGATAAGCACTCTCACTATCATGATTCCATTCATACCTTTTCTCACTCATTAGAGGTGTTCATTTATTTCACCTTACTAACTTCACTCACGTTCTCATTTTCATCATTCCGTTCTTCAGCACATGCCTGGCACTAGTTTCTATACAACTTGCATATCCCCCCCCCTTTCGCATTTTTCCTTCTAATTTTACTCCTACTAATACTTCTTGACCACTTAAGCCCCGGAGGATTTGGCTGCTAAAAGACCAGGGGGCATTTTGCGATTTGGCACTGCGTGAATTTAACGGACAATTGCGCGGTCGTGCGACGCTGTACCTAAACGAATTTGACGTCCTTTTTTTTCCCACAAACAGAGCTTTCTTTTGGTGGTATTTGATCACCTGTGCGATTTTTTGATCACGCGCTATAAACAAAAAAAGAGCGTCAATTTTGCAAAAATAACAATATTTTTCACATTTTTTTTATATGAAATTCCCCCAAAAAAAAAAAAAATCGCAAAAAGCGTATTTTGATTGGTTTGCGCAAAAGTTATTGCGTTTACTAACAAAGGGAAAGATTTTTGTCATTTTAGTTGTTTTTTTTTTTTAACGCGTAATGGCGGCGATCTGCGATTTTTTTTGCGGTACTGCGACATTGGGGCGGACAGATCGGACCCTTGACTGACATTTTTTACACTTTTGGGGTTACCAGTGACATTTCTACAGTAATCAGTGCTATATATATGCACTGTTACTGTAAAAATACACTGGCAGTGAAGGGGTTAACTTTATTTGAGAGGGAGAGGCTGTGTGTGTCCCTAGGGGCGTGATTCTAACTGTGATTGGCTGTGGCTTCAGCTGTAGTTACACTGATCAACAGTCCTACATAGTAGAACCGTATGATCAGGGTTTCTACACAGGCGAGAATGACAGGCAGCTTGTTTACACTAGCTGCCTGCCTTTCTCCCTCTCCCCCAACGATCGCAGAGTGAGCGGCAGACATCGGGTCCGCCGGTCACACGCGCGGGGGGGGTCCGTGACCGCGCCGCCGGCGGCGCGCGCTCGCTCCCCAGAGCCTCACAGGCTAGTGACGTAAATATACGTCACTTTACCTGTGAGGGGTTGACTGCCGCAGTAAATCTACCGACGGCAGTCGGCAAGTGGTTAATGATTATTTACTGACCATACAATTATATTGACTATATAATTTATATTCTATATTATACTACTTAATTTATAGTTCTATGACAGATCTGGAAGGTTACCCTACTCTTAAGTTTACTCACCTTCCTGCCCCCCACTAATTGTTGACCAACACATGTCTGACACCTATTCCTATGCACTGTGCATATCCACTCTTCTGCCTCATCATTCTTTCTATCTTTCATCTTCATTATTACCTTCCTACTGACCTTATCACATGTTCTTCCTATATCTTACATAATATGTTATCACCTACATATGTGATAATTATATCCAGTATTATACATTATATACTATACTACTTTATTTAAAGGTTTATGACAGATTTGGAAGGTCCTATCTCCTCCTACTATACTCATCTGTCATCCATCTACCATGGGCCTTCTGTTGGCTTGATCCAGTTGGACCCTTCAGCTCCCGAGTCAGGCATTCCCCACCGCCGCCTCAGTTAACCCATTACAATTCCAGATACATTGGCCTGTAAGTATTTGGCACTCCTTCTGAGTCCCTCATATTTACAGAATACTTTTTCCATTTATATTTTTCATTGATTTTTGTTACTTTTTTGTTGTTTCTCCCATATATGCATGTCTCTCTCTTTTTAGACATAATTCTTACGCATTTACTCTGAAGAAGCGAGCGTACAGCTCGCGAAACGCGTCAGTTCAAGATGCACTATACTCATTTACTATGATATATGTATTTAGGACTATATTGGCGAGACTGATATACTGTACCATTATGATGTATACATTATGTGATTTACTACCATCTATTTTATGCACTTCTAATTTACCGCAATAAAAGCTACTCTTTTATTTTATTTCATAACATTTGGTTTTTATTTTCTACCTCCAGCCATAGGTACACACCTCATTTAAAGTCCCACGGGCCATTTCCAGTTTCCTATGTATGTATCGGGATGGAGGTGTGTTACTGATGTTACCAGACCATAAACCCCCTTTTTTTCTATCATCTTTAGAAGAGGCTTCCTTCTGGGACAACAGCCATGCAGACCAATTTGATGCAGTGTATGGTCTGAGCACTGACAGGCTGACCTCCCACCCCTTCAACCTCTGCAGCAATGCTGGCAGCACTGACACATCTATTTTCCAACCTCTGGATATGACGCTGAGCACGTACACTCGGTTTCTTTGGTTGACCATGGTGATGGCCTGTTCTGAGTAGAACCTGTCCTGTTAAACAGCTATATGGTCTTGGCCACCGTGCTGCAGCTCAATTTTTAGGGTCTTGGCAATCTTCTTATAGCCTAGGCCATCTTTATGTAGAGAAACAATACTTTTTTTTCAAATCCTCAGAGTTTTTTGCCATGAGGTGCCATGTTGAACTTCCAGTGACCAGTATGAGAAAGTGAGAGCGATAAAACCAAATTTAACACATCGGCTCCCCATTCACACCTGAGACCTTGTAACACTAACGAGTCACCTGACACCGGGGAGGGAAAATGGCTAACTGGGCCCAATTTGGGCATTTGCACTTAGGGGTGTATTCACTTTTGTTGCCAGTGGTTTAGACATGAATGGCTGTGTGTTGAGTTATTTTGAGGGGGACAGCAAATTTACACTGTTATACAAGCTGTACACTCACTACTTTTTTGTGAGATACTGGATAGGTAAGCCTTATTATAGGCTTACCTGAAAGGTACAAAGATAGGGGAGTTTACATCCTCTTTAGGGCAATAGGAAAGACAGGACAGTGGGGAATCCAATTTTAACAAAAGGTCCACTTTGACTAAATGCCCCTGTGTGCAAAGACCGCCATTTTTGGTTTTGCTATAAAACTTAAGGGATTTTCTATTAAACTTTTAGAAATTTCCAGGATGTTTCATAAAGGGGGCCACTGCAGCTAGCCAGTTTAAAGCTGAACTAAACTCTCTCAGTCAACAATAACTAGTCATGGCCAAAAATATTGGCACCCCTTCCTGTTCCATTCTTGTCAGATAATGCACAACTTCGCACAGAATATTGTTGCAATTACAAATGTTTAGGCTTTCTCATGCTTAGTTCTTTTGTTTGCATTGGTAGGACACAAAAAAAGTAAAGAAAAAGCCAAATCTGGCAAATTCCACACAAAACTCTAAAAATGGACTGGACAAAATTATTGGCACCTTCTCAAAATTGTATGAAATTGCATTCAAGTTTTTGATGCTCCTGTAATTTGTAGATAAACTCACCTGTAATAATTAACAGGGGGTGACAATATAGAAATCACACCGGCAACCAGTTAAAATGGTGAAAAATTGACTCAAACTTTCTGTGGTGCGTCTGTGTGCCACACGGAGCATGGAGAAGAGAAAGAGCAGCAAAGAATTGTCAGAGGATTGGAGAACAAAAATTATGGAAAAGCATGGACAATCTCAAGGTTACAGACTAATCTCCAGACTGAGATCTTAATGTTCCTGTGTCCACTGTGCGCATTATTGTCAAGAAGTTTACAGCCCATGCCACTGTAGCTAATCTCCCTGGATGTGGACGAAAGAGAAAAACTGATCAACAATTGCAATGAAGGATTGTTTGAGTGGTGGATAAAGAACCTCAATCAAATTCCTGACAAGTTCAAGCTGACCTTCGGGCGCACGGTACAACAGTGTCGGCCCACACTATACATCGCCATCTGAATGAAAAAGGACGCTATGGTAGGGGACCCAGGAAGACCTCATTGCTGACCTAAAAACATAAAAAAGCCAAATTGGAGTTTGCCAAAACTTACCTGAGGGAGCCAAAATCCTTTTGGTAGATTGTGCTGTGGACAGATGAAACAAAATTACAGATTTTTGGTAAAGCCCATCATTCTACTGTTTTCAGAAAAAGAAATGAGGCCTTTAAAAAGAATACAGTTCCTATAGTCAAACATGGTGGAGGTTCACTGATGTTTTGGGGTTGCTTTGCCACTTCAGGCAACGGAGGTCTTGGCCGTGTGCATGGCATTATGAAATCTGACGACTACCAAAAAATTCTGGGGTGCAATGTAGGGCCCACTGTCAGAAAGTTGGGTCTCCGTCAGAGGTCATGGGTCTTACAGCAGGACATGGCACATGTCAAAAAGCACCCAGAAATGGTTTAAGACAAAGCGCTGGAGAGTACTGAACTAAATCCCATAGAGAGATCTCAAAACAGCAGTTGGGAAAAGGAATCCTTCCAATCAGAGACCTGCAGCAGATGGTGAAAGAAGAGTGCTCTAAAATTCCAGTAGAGAGGTGTAAGAAACTCATTGATAGTTACAGGAAGGGAATGATTTCAGTTATTTTTTCCAATGGTGGAACTACCAAATATTAAATGGAGGGTGCCAATAATTTTGTCCAGTCCATTTTTAAAGTTTTGCATGCAATGTGTCAGATTTGGCTTTTTATATATAAATACAATCAGCGCAAATAATAACAGTGAGAAATAAATCAACGTGTTGCTCAGCTGAACACTGTTTAGAGTCGGTTCACACTAATCCGACTCCAAGTCGCCCCGACTTCGGGCAACTAATGAAGTCGCCCGTGCAGCGCGACTTCAGCGCGGCTTGCAACGACTTCTCATAATAGAAGTCAATGCAAGTCGCTCCGACTTTGCCAAAAAATAGTGCAGGAACCTTTTTCTAAGTCGGAGCGACTTGAGCCGCTCTGATTAGAATGGTTCCATTGCACAGCATTGGAAGCTACTTGTCAGGCGACCAAGTCGCCTGACAAGTCGGAGTAGTGTGAACCGGCACTTGGTGTTTTCACATCAAAATGGAATACAGTGTAACTCAACATAAATCCACAAAAATTAAATAAGTCCCAAAAGAGTATTTCTACAATGTAAATGTGTTCACATGTTCAAAAAAAAAATTGTATCAGAAAAGTTCAGTAATAATGACGATGTGATAAGTAAACATGCAAAGGCACATAAAAACACCCAATGTTTTCACTCTTCAGGCACAGATGCGACTCCTCCATCAGACAAAATGCTTGCTCAATCAAATCAACATATTCCCAACCAAATAAATCTGGTCTCCTTCTTGCTTCTCAGTGATTCAAGTCTACTGCCTGAGGGACTCCTCTCGTTCAGCTCATATAGAAGGCAAAAAGGGGCATAGACATAGTGTACTCTGTATAATAATTTCATTAAAATACCCCACTCTAAAATGCACTTGCAAGATCATAAAAACAATAGCGATTTGATACAATCTCCCCAGCCGTCTCACCATCCAGCACAGCGCGGTCCCGGCCTGATGTCACAAGCTCAGCTCCTCCCTAAACGGGTTGCCCCCAATGATTGGGCTTCATCAGTAGGGGAGCTTGTTTCAAAGCGCTATTGTTGTTATGATCTTTGAAATGGATTTTAGAGTGGGGTATTTTAATAAAGTTGTTATACAGAGTACACTATTTCTTTGCCCTATATATGAGCTGAATGAGTGTAGCCCGCTTGGGCAGTGGACTGGATCACTGAGAAGCAAGGCGATGAGTTTTATCTGGTTGGGAATATGTTGATTGAGCGAGTTGTTTGATGCATTGTGGGTAGCAGGCATTTTGTCTGATGGAAGAGTCGAACCTGTGCATGAAGATTGTAATCACTGGGTGTTTTTATGTGCCTTTGCATGTTTATTTATCACGTTGTCATTATTACTGAACTTTTCTGAAAATATATATTTTTTTTTTAACAAGTAGACACATTCACATTGTAGAAATACTCTTTGGGGACTTATATTAGTAATTTTTTGGGGATTTATGTTGCGCTACACCAGGGGTAGGCAACCTTAAGAGGTGGAGATCTACCTGAACAACATGGGAGCAGTCAAAAGATCATCAGGCACAGTGTCACCACCTCACACGGCAAAAGGGTTTAAATCAGGTGGTGAGGAGGCAACATATCGCTTCCTCACCACCTGTCAAACACATTCAGAGGGGCAGCAGTGCCTGCTGCACTTGTGAAGGAGCCCTTAGGTGCATTCCGCACCGGCACCCTTAGGGCTGGTTCACATGTAAAGTTGCGGAGTGGTAAAACCCTGCGGTTAAGTTTACCTCCCCCAATGTGAAGGGAAGGGGGAAGGTATTGGGGCTGCCTGGATCAAGAAGTGGTCTAAATCAATATACCCAAAGTGTAATAGAATAGAAGTATAAATAAAAAAGCGTAAGGTATTATTGCTACCCAAGTAGCCTATGGTCTCAAAAATTATGCACAATGTATGATAGAATGTCAAACATGCAAATGTATAACACAGTGATAAATGTCATTTATCATCATATACACTTTGGGTATATTGATTTAGACCACTGCTTGATACAGGCAGCGCCAATACCTTCCCACTTCCCTTCACACATATATATACCCTGTATAGGGTCATATTTAGGAGGTAGGATACAGCCTTGAATATCCTAAGCGCAGATCCCCCCCCTTCTTACCTCCCCCAATCACTGCCCCCTTTAGCTTCAGGCATGAAACCCTGTGCCAACTGCGACCCATTCAAGTAAACGCGGCCACTCTGCAAGGGCCCAGCAACTGCATGCTTCTGCAGGGTCCAAGGGGTTAAAGCAGGTGGTGAGAAAGCAATGCTGCCTGCTTTAACCCCTTGTTTTCTGTACTGCACAAGGTTGCAGGGCACTTTCAGAGTGGCCTCATTCACTTGAATAGGTCATGCTTAGCAGGTGCTACACCCACCAACCATGACAGGGTGTTTAACTCCTGCTGCGGCATGTGTACAGCTCTGGCCACTGCAGCTAAAGGTGGTGTGGTTGGGGCAGGGGTGGTAAAACCACATCTTAACTATGGGATTTTAACCCCCAAAACTACAAATGTAAATGAACCCTTACTGTTCTGAGCCCCATATATGATTGCATTCATACTGATGTGCTGCGTTTTACCTGCACCGCAGATGCAGAGCAGTGTATTTGCAACTTCCGTGGGTTAGCTGCACTTTGCCATAGACTTCTATTCTGCATTCATAAGTTTTGATGCGCTTTCATAAAGTGCACCAAACCCAAAGGATATAATAGAAGTCTATGGCTAAGTGTAGCAAACCCGCAGGAAATCTGAAGGTACACTGTACTGCATTCTGCGGTGTGGGTAAACTGCAGCACATCAGTGTGAAAGAATCCTAATACTATTATGCTCAGTATATTGCTTTACAATGACCTGAAGATCTCTTCTTTCCTGCTCCTGGCACCACTCTGGAGACAGTTAGCTGGGATAAGAGGTGGAATGCAGTTGGTATCACTCTGCATGGGACAGGAGCCAGCACTACAGAGGAGGCATCGGCCTATGCGGCTCTTGCTCCCTACTACAGCTTCAACTTTACAGGTAGTCCCTCTGCATTGCATGCTGTTTGATGCTCTGGGATGGCGGTCAGCAAGCTCAGACCATGATCTACCAGTCACCTGGTAGATCACGATCTACACGTTGCTAACCCCCTGTGCTACACTGTATTCATTTTAGTATAATATTTCCGTTTTTTGTTTCCCTACTTTTTTGTGTCATACCAATACAGACAAAAGAAATAAACATGAGAATGTCTAAACATTGGTAATTGCAACAATTTTCTGGACAAAGTGGTGCATTATCTGACAGAAATGCAGGGGTGCCAATATTTAAGCCATGTTTAATCCTTAGGAATGACCATTATATTTACTTGTTTTAATTTTTTTCTTTTTTAACCATTATTCAGTTTCTTCCTGGTTTCTGGCCATGTGCAAAATTATGTCAGACATCCCAGGAGGCTTCCTGGGCATTTTCTTTTTTATTTCATCAGGAGAAGGAAGGGGGGGGGCTTAATTTCATCTGGGAGGAGGGGCTTTCCCAACTAAGCACACCCTCCTGTTGCATGTCTGGGCTACGAGCAGAGGGATTGTAAGAAGTAAATGCTACATGAAACATCTGCCCTTACTCAAGATGGCCACAGCTAGAAAATGCTGGGGGGGGGGGGGGGGTGAATCATGGATATATGAGTTCACTTTGAATAATAGAAATGAATGAAATGGCGTTTTTTAGTTTGTAGTGTTCAGACACAATTCCACTTTAATTCTCATGGCTGGTAAACATATAGTTGCGCATTTCTAGCGACAGACCTGATAGACCATTTGAGCTTTTATGCGGTCCCCTCTTCTGTGTTTTCAAGTAAAATTCCAAGCACAGCTCCAGCCAAAAACTTTTGATTTGGTTTTGGATATAGCCGGGAAGAGTTAGAGAATTTTAACCATATAACCAAAACTAAAAGGAAAAACTATTTGGCTGGAGTTAGGCTTTAAGCATTAAACTAAGAAATTAAAAGTGCCTCTAAAGGCTGAAGGTTTACTACCTTCATGCATTCTATTAATGAAGGTAAAAAACCTCTATGCAGCAGTCCCAGCCCCCCTAATACTTACCTGAGCCCTATTCTTGATCCAGCGATGTGCATGAGAGCCTAGGCTCTCCAGGGACTCTGCCTCCTCATTGGCTCCCGCTGCTGTCAGTCACAGAACCTGGGTCAATCAGGAGAGAGAGAGAGGGGGCATGGCTGAGCCGTGACTGTGTGTGAATGGACACCCAGAGCCACAGCTTAAAAGTGAGCCTCCTCGGGTGCCCACATTGCAAAATTCTTGCTCTGGAGGCACTCGGCAGGAAGGAGCGGCCAGGATTGCCGGTGAGGGACTCGAGAAGAGGAGGATCGGAGCTGCTCTGTGCAAAACTGTATAACAGGTTTGTTTTTTTTAAAGAGACTTTAATATTAATCTTACATTCCCTGGTTCCTCCCAACCATCTCATCAAAATGCTAAGGAATTCTGTAAATGAAACCTGTCTCTATTACACAGGGCTTTTTTTAACTGGAACTTGGTGGAACTCAGTTCCACCACCTTTGGCTCAAGCTTTCTGTTCCCCGCTCACCACTATCACTTGTAAACACAGAAGTCTGGCTTCTGTGTTTACAAGTGACAGCTTGTCTTCCAATGGCTCCCACTGATCTGATCTGCTGAGCAGATCCTGATTGCAGGAAGAGGACAAGGGAGATGCAGGTGCCCAAGGTGCATCCTGCATGTAACCCCCCTGAACTCTGCACCCTGTGTGTAACCCCCCCCACCCCAAACTCTGCACCCTGTGTGTAACCCCCCCCCACCTCGAACTCTGTACCCTGTGTGCAACCCTCCTGAACTCTGCACTGTATAGTTAATGACCCTTTACGATCCTCCTACTGTTTGATGTAGTTTAAAATTTGGCCACACCCACTATTTGATGCAGTTTGGAGGGTGTGTAGGTGAGGGGGGTTGTGGGGGATTATGGTTGAGTTCCTGCTCCTATTCTCTGAGAAAAAAAAGCCCTGCTATTACATATCTTTCTAATGACCAGGTGATGATACCACTCGGTCCAGGTGCTTCTCTATGCAATGCAGGCAGATGGCGGCTGGTGGGAGGGGTCAGCAGGGTGCTGTACTGTACATCGTTCCCTAAAAACATCACAGCACCCGGCTCGGTACTCCTCTCAAGAGCCTTCAGTCCTGATGCAAGCAGTGGGCTGACTCTTAGGAAAGGTTATGCAAATATGAAAATGCCTTGATGGGTGGACGTTAGTCTGCAGAAGTGGGCGTTCCCCAGAAGATTATTTGCATACTTACCACCCGTGCTTAACGCACACATGTGATCCTGAGCCTCCATGACTGAAACTGATGCTGGATGTCCTCCAGCCAGTTAATGGGGCAGGTTCTGTCCGACTTTCTGCAGCTTCTAATGCACATTATGGAGAAGCTCACAGTGTGCAATGAAACCAGAGAAAAACACAATTTCACTACAGGAGAGGAGCCTGTACAACTGTGCAAGACTGAAGGGAAGGCTGAAGTTCAGCTTCAACTGACCCGAGTCTGTTCAATAATAATTGAATTATATTTTCTGGGTATTTCTTAAAACAGTATGGGAATACTTTTTTTTTTTTTTAACATACTTACCTAGGTGGCTGCAGCTCCGGTCCCCTGCCGGCTCCAACATTGATAAAAACAAAAAGCGGAGTGCCTCTAAGTTTAATCAGCCAAAGATAAAACAGCTGCAAAAAACGTGCTCACATTAGAACAAAATGAGAATAAGCTCATCTGAATGGTGGTCTGCTGAGACCGGGAAGTCTGCGTCCAGGTAAGGTGACTCCACGATGGTAGTGCACGAGATGAAGCGTGGTAAGCCGTAGCGCCGTCTGGCTGGATGTCCGGCTGCTTCCGGATACTACTCCGCTCTTTAGACGCTTGCATGCAGAGACACCTGCATGACATCACAAGTACAGCAGGCAATCGCACAACGTGTTTTAGAGCATGCGCAGGAGCCTCTCCGCGCGTGTGCGCTCTTTTTTCAAGTGCAGTAACGTTTTTTTGCACCCGTTTTATCTTTGGCTGATTAAAATGATTACACTTAGAGGCGCTCCGCTTTTTGTTTTTATCTTTGAATTACCGAGTCGACCTCTCTCTGCAGCAGAGCCAGCCCTTGGTGTCATCTATTCCCTTCAACTCCTCCATTTTATCTATACCTACTAGTGACTATACATGAACTCTAACCCCTTTGATGCTATCTAGGTATGTGTTACACGCCAACTTTTACCTTGTTTGGCTCTAAAATTGAGAACGGAGTTATCGGCAGTGTTTGATTGCTCGGTTCTCATAGCTCCTTGAGCAGAGAGCTGCTGACTGTCAGTCCCCCCCCCCCCCCCCGAAAACATATGAAATACACCACAACATGTTCAGTGATTTTACCAGAAGGTTGGAATTTTTAGCAGCCTGCAAATAATTCAGGAGAATACATAAAATCGCTTTGATGTGTTATTTTGGTCGGCTTGATTATGCCGCAACCATGGATGCAGGACACACTCACCATTTCCCCATAATGCTTCATAGCAAACTCTAAGACCCCGGACGCTGCCTCCGGCTGCTGGAGCTTATTGTTAATGCTGAGAGAGACAAAAAAGAGAAGACAGACAAATATGAGGAGGCCTTCTGGACACAATGCAGTATGGTGATATAAAACACTGCTCAGTCACACAGACATCCATGCACCCACACTGGCAGACAGCCAAGCGCTTATGTAATGGGCAATAATGCTGAACTATCCCAACAATGTCATAAACTGTTATTTTATAGACGCACGCACACGGCTAGATGAATGCCTGGGTACTGGAGACAAAAGCCATGCACCAAGGTGTTATGGAACAGAAACAACTACACACCAGGCACTGGCAAATCGCCCACCCAGGCATGCTGGGACCTGTAGTTCTTACACAGAGATGATTGCTAAATTCTGCAATACATACCTATGACCAGGACCTCAAAAAGTAATTTCTTTGGTCTGATACGGAATGGGATATCCATACTGCTTGGATACCCAAAACTGGCTTTCCAATTCTGAGTGGATACCGGTGTGTTGCCTAACCCTCTAGCGTCTTTTATCATTCCAAGAGGATGGCAAGTAGATTTCTCAACTCAAACGCTAAGTTCAGCCAACCTGCCAGGGCTGGTAGGATATTTTTCGGATTTTTACTGCTCCCATGTGAAAATGAACAACATTTTTAAAAATAAATAAGGGTGTTTTCACACTAGCACTTTTGGTGCGCACCCGGGTTCGATTGACGTCAGAATTTGGTTCTTTTTTGATGATGTGAACACTGTCTTTGAACTCGGGTGCGCACCTGCGAACCGTACCCGAGTCCACTTAAAAAGGGTGGTCTGGGGTACGGTTCATGTGAACTCCAGTACAGTTCTCTGCTGATGAGAACGCAATCGTACCAAAGCGAGCAATTCTATCCATTTTGGCACCTTCTCGTTTACAGCGGTTGCCAAGCAACATGAGTACGCGCCGGCTGCAGCTTGATTACACAAGTGTACCGAGGTTCGGATACAAAAATCAAATGTGAACACAGTCCATGGGGGGCAGGGGAAGGGGGGAGCAATCGAACTTGGGTTCGGACCAGGCAATCTCACCAAGTGGGAAAACACCCTTAAAAAGTGTGTTTTTTTTTTTAATCTGCCTGAAGTTGAAACTTTAAAAATGGTATGAAACCAAAAGCAAATATTATATTGCAGGTTACCAATTCTTAAAGTGTTACTAAACCCAGGAGCCTGCAGTCACTATATCTGGTCTCCAACAGTACACAGAACATGGAAATGAAATTATTTTACTAAATATAAACTGCTAAATACCTTTTCTCATATTATTCTGTAGCCTTCAGTGATAATTGTGAACATTGTAACTGGTAAGAATGTACAAGAAGTAAGAGGCTTAAAATATTTCTGGCAAGATCAACAGGTAGTTTAATATAATAAAATGCTCGCAATGGTATATTTACCAGACCAAATGGGAGAAAATAATAGATGTACATTTTTAGGGTTCACATTCACTTTGAAGCAGGGTACCAGGAGATATATATATATATATATTTTTTTTTTTTTTTCTTGCAGTTACATTGGTCCACCTTTGACGCATGTAAGCATGTATAGTTCATACCTGTGGGATCCCTGTGGGATGACGCTACTACAGCGATCCCTGTGTACCAGGTTCAGTGGCAAGCGGATGGCCTGCTGCATAATTACCACTAGGAGTCACTTTACAATAAATACAAGGCATTCTATGACTGGATGAGGTAGAGAGACGGGGCAGTGATGTCACAATCTACACCCAATCCAAAAAAACAAACAAAAAAACAAACAAACCCAGAATTCAGCTTTAAGTGTCGGTTCACACTAGGGCGACACGATTTCAGGCGAGTTATGCCGTCGCCCATGCACCGCGACTTCGGCGCGGCTTGCAACGACTTCACATAATGGAAGTCAATGCAAGTTGCTCCGATGTCGCCCTGAAGTAGTGCAGGAACCTTTTTCTAAGTCGGAGCGACTTGAGTCGCTCCTATTAGAATGGTTCCAATTGCACAGCACGGTCCGCCACTTGTCAGGTGACCAAGTCGCCTGACAAGTCGGAACAGTGTGAACCGGCACTAAGGAATGCTGTAGGAAATGCTAGATTTATTTTTTTTGGTAGGACTGCTAGTTTCCATGAAGAAGTTACACAGGTCATTTTGAACTCAATGTTAGGAAAACTAAAGGAATAGTGGTGTGCTTGTCACTGTGTCTCTTCCCACCAATCAGCTCTCAGACCTCGTCTCACTGAGCTCTGCAGCGTGTAACTTTAGCTCTCCGCCAACTTTTTTTCTGAACTCAGACAGGTTTTAGAATTCTGGACTTTGAATGGATGTAAAGAAGAGAATACTAAAGATAAACAGGCACAACTTATGTAGGATGATTTGTTTAATCTCTGTATAACCTGAGACCAGCCACTTCACTGAGTATATGGAAGGGTTTACAACCACTTTACGTGTTTAACATACAAATTATTTAGCATGAAAAAATATATCTTATGACAGGTCCACTAAGACTAAAAATGGCAGCCAAGAATTTATTTGCTACATACATTTTTTTATTCTTAGCCAGCAGTATATTAGCAATTCCCTTGCATAAAGCCAATTTTTTGCATCGGGTTTGCAATCCTTTATATAGGACGATCTATGCTGTATCATAGAATTGCTAGGAAGCAAAGCATAGAATTCCTAGGAAGCAAAAACCACAAATACGTCACAAAGCAATGTTAGTATATATCCCCCAATGGCACAACTACCTCTAGCAACGGAATGTCACATAAACATTTAAACACTGGCTCCTTTGTTACAAGAATTCCGGTGAGACCTCGCGCCAAGCAGGGCGCTTGGATCTGCCATTATTTTCTACCTAAATCACCGAAAAAATAAAAACAAACGGAAAATTCTGCCCTTGTTTTATAAGCGGTTTACAATCTTTCGCTGAAGTACAAAGAGCTTCTGATTCTGTTACTTCCATGGATTCAATATTTATGTAATCAAACAAATGAGATTTTTAAGACCACAGAAGCATACAACACAAACCACATTTCTGCAGTCAGAAAGCAAAAAAAAAAAAAGGAAATTGAGAGAAAGGGCTCCGTACAATGAAGTACAGATCAACCCCGACCAGCAGAGCTTTTGGAAAGACGAGAAAATAACAAATACGAAAGATTTAAACTCTCACGGGGCTGAATATATCAGAAGCGTTAATGAGACCTCCAGACATTAATGTGAAAGAGCTTCTGTTAAAACGTTGATTATTTTCACAGCACGGTGCGGACTAGCATCTGGGTTTTTGAAGTTCGATTTTTGACCCAAAGCCATCGCTCCCCACTAAGTTCTTTGACGTTAAGAGTGGTCCTTCGCTCTGCGCTCCCAAGGCGTTGATTGAGGTCTATGTGGTTCAGGAGACTGACACTTGAGTGAAGGGGCCCGCTGAGCGC
This sequence comes from Pelophylax lessonae, assembly GCF_965119305.1. Classification (NCBI taxonomy): domain Eukaryota; kingdom Metazoa; phylum Chordata; class Amphibia; order Anura; family Ranidae; genus Pelophylax; species Pelophylax lessonae. Next base: position 33,757,334 of record NC_138779.1, read on the forward strand.
TCGGCTGCATTTATTGACACTACAACAGCGGAGAAAGTCATAGGCAAACACTGGATTTCCTTTTCCTAAGAGCCTGTCTGTCAGCCTCCAACACATCTGTAGGCAAGACGTGCTTCGAGCATCAAGGCCTAACCTGCCTCTCGTCAACTTTCACCTTCTAACAGCCACACGTTACATGAACTAGAACAATGAACTCCAGTGACAGTTTTATTAGGAATTCTCCAGGATTCCCATGGGAATTAAAATATACGTGATGACTGGAGAGAAAGCGGAGAAGAAAGTTATTAGGACCATGCCGCCACATGTTTGCCATAAAAGTTCTTAAAAGTTTAGAAATATTTACTTTCAAAGGCATCACCCTATTTACTTCTGCTCTTTGTAGAAATTCCTGCATCTAAAAAGGCAAGATGTGTGCGTTTACACCTGCGGTCTATGAGAAGACTGTCACTATAATGTAGAAACTGTATGTGACGGTGTTCACCGTCACTGGGATTTAACGACAGATGGGTGATGGTTTAAATTGCTTCATATTTGTCAGCAAGGTCTCCATGTAGAAATATTGAGATTTGTTCCCATTTGCCATGAGGTCTTTGGCCAGGAAGTACAACTCCTAATATGGTCATTCCAGGAAGTTCAATGAGGAGACTGACTGTCTAACAATGTTGCTTTTGTCTGAGGTGGCTTTCCATTCACCTATTGTCGGGTGTGCTAATGAACCCACCTGTTGTCTGCTAAGGGATGTATTGACACTCAGAGTAATGTGTATTAGGGGGGCTCTTTATGGAACCATTGTTCCGTGTCTGGCTAGTGTGTACATTGATTGCCCCCTGGGGGCTTCTGTCTCATTACACATAACAGTCCTTAACCAATCCCTGCTGACTCATTTTCAAGTCCTCATTTGCATGGCTAAGGAGGACCTGAAGGAGAACGGCATGTACTGTGCAATTGACCAATGGGAAAGCGGTTGTTGGGGGCAGGATGTTCCAAATTCTGTATAAAAGTGTGCTGTGTGCTTCCAATAAATGGTCTTCCTGTTTGAACTTGCATACAGCCTGCTTGGTGTTTGTTCTAATGGATTCCGAACGGCACATAGCTGTAGTTCGGATCCCGGAGCCTTGGTTGACCGAACCAACAGACGTTGCGATCTGCAAGCTGACTCACTAGAAACAGAGGAGTGTCGGGAGAGCGGAAGCGAGCGAGCAAGGGTCTCTTTACACTGTAGTTGAAGGATATCTAAAACCAGGAAAAGAAAATGTAATCTATTGCACCTTACCAGTTCTTCAGCATGGTGCCTGCATTGCTTTTCCTTTCAGACTATGTTTTTTTCAGCTGGTGATTCTGTGAATAACACACAGTACTGTAGAGGTGAGGGTTGCCACCTAGAGGCAGGAAGTATCTATGGAGGGAGCCATGGTTTTCACCCAGCCTGAACTTTAAAGTGGTTGTAAAGGCTCAAGTTGTTTTTTTACCTTCATGCATTCCATGGATCCTGGGTCTCTTCCTCCTTATTGGCTGAGAAAGCAGTGGGAGCCATCAATCACAGCCAGTGAGCCAATGAGGAGAGAGAGGGGTGGGGCTCAGCAGCAAGCCTTCTCAGATACCCCCATAGCAAGCTGTTTGCTATGGAGGCAGGTGGCAGGAGGGAGGGGCCAGGAGGGCCAACAGGGGAGCCGAGGATTGGGGCTGCTCTGTGTAAAACCATTACAAAAAGCAGGTAAGTATAACATGTTATTTTAAAAGAAAACCAAAGTAGGGAAGGAGGGAAGTAGGGAGGGATGGAGGGGAGGGGAAGGATGGAAGGGGAGGGGAGGAAGAAAATGGAAGGAGGGGAGGGAGGAAGGAAGGAAATGGGAGGGAGGAGAGGAAGAAATGGGAGGAAGGAGATGGTGGGATTAGTAGTTTACACAAGAAAGATATTTATGCTCCCATTTCACATACTTGCCAATTGTCCCTTTTTTCCTGGGACAGTCCCTGCAAATAGGAGCCTGTCCCGGGTAATTTATATTGTCCCTGGAAGCGCCTGTTAATCGGGCTGCCCATAAATGTTACGCAAAAGTAGTGCAGCTGAATGGGAGAATTATTCCAACTCTGCTACTGTGGCCTTAAGTTTGAAATTCCCTTTTTGAATTCCTGTAATTCTCTCTATATTGAGTAGACCCTATAATCTGATAAGTAGGCGTCATTAATTATGCAGAGTGGGCGGAGCTTCAGGGAAGTGGGTGTGGTAAGTAATTGATAGCTGTGCTGCAAAGTGTCCCTGGAAATTTTTTTTAAATGTTGGCAACTATGATTGGCAACTATGATTTCAGCTCAATAGTTTACACAAAATAGAGAAAGATGTTTATGCTCCCATTTCAGCACACTGGAGGAGTTGAGTACTTTTGCATTTCTGGAAAGATCAACAAGTATTTTCTGTACTTGCTGAAACTGTTTTCAGACTATAAAAAAACAAAACTAATGCAACCACCATATCCAACAACCTCCACATTTGATTCAACCCATTTAGATCTGTCCTCCCAATCTATATAAAATCCGAAACCTTAAAAGGCAGAATGTGTGTGCTTACACCTGCAGTCTCCAGGATACCTATATTACCCTCTTGGATGAGAAGCCTCTATCATGTATAAATACCAGTTACAGTGCCTTGAAAAAAGTATTCATACCCCTTGAAATTTTCCACATTTTGTCATGTTACAACCAAAAATGTAAATGTATTTTATTGGGATTTTATGTGATAGACCAACACAAAGTGGAACGTAATTGTGAAGTGGAAGGAAAATGGTTTTAACATTTTTTTACAAACAAAATATCTGAAAAGTGTGGCATGCATTTGTATTCCGCCCCCCAGGGTCAATACTTTGTAGAACCACCTTTCACTGCAATTACAGCTGCAAGTCTTTTTGGGTAGGACTATCAGCTTTGCACATCTAGACAGTGATATTTTTTGCCCATTCTTCTTTACAAAATAGCTCAAGTTCTGTCAGATTGGATGGAGAGCATCTGTGAACAGCAATTTTCAAGTCTTGCCACATATTCTCAATTGGATTTAGGTCTGGTCTTTGATTGGACTGGACTTTGGCCATTCTGAAACATGAAAATGCTTTGATCTAAACCATTCCATTGTAGGTCTGGCTGTATGTTTAGGGTCTTTGTCCTCCTGGAAGGTGAACCTCTACTCCAGTCCAAATCCTTTGCAGACTAACAGGTTTTCTTCTAAGATTGCCCTGTATTTGGCTCCATCCACCTTCCCACCAACTCTCACCAGCTTCCCTGTTCAACATGATGCTGCCACTACGTTTCACAGTGGGGATGGTGTGTGTTCAGGGTGATGTGCAGTGTTAGTTTTCTGCCACACATAGCATTTTGCTCTTAGTTCAAAAGATAGGATTATTGTACTTACCAAAAAATACATTTCTCCGAGTTCATTGAAGGACACAGCGCTCCATAAAATCATGACTACTGGGACGTCCAAAAGCAGTGCAAAAAAAAAAAAAAAAAAATGAGGGGTGTGGAAAATAACCCAAGGCTAAACATAAGAGCCCTTAAGCAGGACACAGGAGCCTTAACTGGGTCACATTTGCCTCATCTGAAAAAGAAAAGTCTAAAGAAAAACACCACTAATAGAGAACAGCCCCTCTTAAAACAGCAGCCTGCAAAACTTTGCAGCCAAAAGAAGCATCTGCAGATGCCAAAGTATCCACCTTATAGAATTTTGTGAAGGTATGCACCGACAACCAAGTGGCCGCCTTGCAAACTTGCGATATTTGTGCCGGATGATGGAAGGCCCAAGAAGTACTCAGCGCCCAAGTAGAGTGTGCCATGACAGGGAAAGGTGGAACCTGACCTTTAATGGGATAGGCCTGAGTCACTGTCTGTCTGATCCATCTGGAGATGGTAGCCAAAGGAACGGCCAGCCCTGTTAGGAATGCTTCCTGAGCACACTGATGTGCTGTCATGATTCTGCAATCCAAAGGGTTAACCTAGAGCAGACTGATTGCAGTAATTGGCAAACAGGTTGCCTTATTTAAACAGCTCAGAAGCACTGTGTCTTCGCTGTCTTGTCTGCAGCTCTTCCTGTGTTCCTGAAGCCTGCTTCCTGTTACCTGTTTGATATCCGTTTGACCTTTGGCTTGTTCCTGACCTTGTTGACCTGCTGCCCGTCCTGACCCCCGGCTTGTTTGACCATTCTCTCGGATCTCCCTTGTCTGCTTATCTGCCTTCGGATCTTGACCGGTTTCTCCCTTGGTGGGGCGACCCTGAGGACTGCGACCTGGTATCCACACGCAGCAAAGTCCATCCTCACCACTAGAGGCCCTGGCGAAAACCGGTGGATACTTAGATTCCGCACCTCAGGTTAGCCTGTGTCACTTACCTTGGGGGGTCCCGTCTAAGCTCCGCCCTCCAGCACCAGTGGGGCCTTCCTCTGCCATCAGGCTACCACTTGTATCCCTAACAGTACAAGACAGCCATGACGGAGCCTGCAAGAGAAGCCTCACCGTTGGAAGAGATCTGCCAACACCTCGCAACCCTGTCTCAAGCCGTAAAGTCGCTTCAAAACGGCTACACACAGCTAGAGGAACAGTTGCGCTCTACGACACTTCAGGGGGGTCCTCCTGTATTATCTGCTTCCTCTCCTGCTGCAGCACCCTCTGGACCTGCTTCTGGCCCTACCGTAGTGATGCTGCCACCAGAACCTCGAGTTCCTGCTCCAGAAAAATATTCCGGGGATCGCGGTAAATTCCGCGCATTTCGCAACGCCTGCCAGCTGTATTTCTCCCTGCAACCTCAAACCTTTTCTTTGGAGACCACCAAGGTGGGGTTTGTTATCTCCCTGCTCCTAGGCGAACCCCAGTCCTGGGCTCATCGACTCCTTGAAGAGGGCAGCCCCCATTTAAACTCCTTACGGTCATTTTTTGAGGCCATGGCACAGCTCTATGATGACCCGCAGCGATCCTCCACCGCAGAAACTGCGCTTCATGTTCTTCAGCAGGGTCGCAGGCCCGTAGAAGACTACGTCACTGACTTCCGCCGCCTCAGTTCCGATACGTCCTGGAACGAAGCAGCACTCCGGTATCAGTTCCGTCTCGGTTTGTCGGAAGGACTGAAGGACGAGCTGGCGCGGGTAGGTGTCCCTGACGCCTTGGAAGATTTGATTTCCCAGTCCATTCAAATCGACCGGCGGCTACGGGAACGCAGAGCAGAACGATCTCCGCAGCAGTTCAGACCAGCCTGGACGCTACCAGTTGCTCCTCCTGCATACTTTTCTTCCGCTGGGTCAGCTCCTACCAACCCCGCTCCTGCTGGAGTCGCCTCAGATACGCCCGAACCTATACAACTTGGGATCATAAGGCCTGCTTTGTCCCCGGAGGAGAGACGCCGTCGCCAGTTGGGTAACCTGTGCCTGTATTGCGGTGAAGCTGGCCACTATGTGCGCTCCTGCCCGGCAAAATATAATAAGTTCCTGCAGGCCTTACCATCCAGTTCTGTGGCAACTGTTACCAGTTCCTCCCACCTAGCCTTTCCTGTGTCATTACAGCTTCAGGAAGGACCCGTCCCAGTTACAGCAATCATTGACTCGGGAGCCTGCCGTTGTTTCATTGATCGCTCGTTCGCCCTGCAACATGGCGTACCTCTCCGGCTCAAGACACAGGACCTCACCATCTTCCTGGCTGATGGCTCCCACATCAAATCCGGGCCCGTGACCCAAGAAACTTTTCCCCTTCCTATGGTCTCCTCCTCCGGCCATAAGGAACTGATTATCTTGGATGTTATCAAATCCCCCTTATTTCCCATTATCCTGGGATTACCGTGGTTGCAAGCACATAACCCACAAGTCAATTGGATCACAGGCACCATCCAGTTCCCATCTCTGTACTGCAAGAGAGTCTACCCACTCCTCCTGAATTCCCCAAGACTCTGTTCTGTCTTGAATCTGAACCTGATGTATGTTCTGTGGTGCCCAAAGCATACCATGATTTCCTGGATGTATTCAGCAAACGGGGAGCAGAGACCTTGCCCCCCCACCGTCCATATGACTGCCCCATCAACTTGCTCCTAGGGGCCGAAATCCCGTTCGGCCGGATCTACCCACTTTCTGAACGTGAGCTGGACGTCTTAAAAAACTATGTAGACGAAAGTCTGAAGAAGGGGTTCATCCGTCCCTCTACCTCTCCAGCAGGGGCAGGTATCTTCTTCGTAGAGAAGGATCACACTCTCCGACCATGCATTGATTATAGGGATTTAAATAAAGTTACTATTAAAAACCGTTATCCCCTTCCTCTAGTCCCCGAACTCTTTCAGAGACTCAGATCTGCCGTCTTGTTTACCAAGCTGGATCTTCGTGGGGCGTACAACTTGGTGCGCATCCGGGAGGGCGACGAATGGAAGACTGCTTTCCGCACTAGATTCGGACATTTCGAATACCTGGTAATGCCATTTGGCCTTTGTAATGCTCCTGCCACGTTCCAACACTTTGTGAACGACATCTTCAGGGATTGGTTGGATATCTTCGTCATCGTATACTTGGATGACATCCTAATCTTCTCAACATCCCTAGAGCAGCATCGCGAGCACGTTCGAAATGTCCTCGGTCGCCTTCGCCAGCATGGTCTCTACGCCAAGGCTGAGAAGTGCGTTTTTGAGCAGAACAGTATCCCGTTTCTGGGGTTAATAATTTCCACAGATGGAATAGAGATGGATCCTCAGAAGGTCTCTGCCATTCTGGACTGGCCACCTCCATCAGACAAAAAGGGAGTACAGCGCTTCGTTGGCTTCGCCAATTTTTATAGGAGGTTCATTAAGGGGTTCTCCAACATCATAGCCCCTATTACTCACCTTACTAAGAAGAATGTCCGCTTCCAGTGGACCCCAGAGGCTCAGTCCGCCTTCTCGGTTCTTAAAAAACATTTTACCTCTGCCCCTATCCTGAGTCACCCGGATCCTGCCTTACCCTATCTCCTGGAGGTAGACGCATCGGAAGTTGCGGTCGGGGCAGTCATCTCCCAAAGACAGGGAACTAAAGACTTAACTCACCCAATAGCCTTCTTTTCCCGGAAACTCTCTCCTGCGGAGAAAAATTATGATGTCGGGGACCGGGAACTCCTGGCTATCAAAGCCGCTCTCGAAGAGTGGAGATATCTACTGGAAGGAGCATCACACCCGATTCTTATATTTACCGATCATAAGAACCTTGAATACTTAAGATCTGCAAAACGACTTAGACCCCGCCAGGCCCGATGGGCACTCTTCTTCTCCAGATTCTCGTTCCATATTACCTATCGGCCCGGGTCGAAAAATGTCAAACCGGATGCCCTGTCCCGGATGTTTGATAATCCTAAAGAAGATTTGGTACCTGACACTATCCTGTCAGAGAAAAACTTCCTGCTCCTGCTCACTAGCCTGAAATCCCATCTTGAGCAAGCCTCTGCCAACATTTCCGGTCCTCCTGGGATACCCCTGTCACGCAAGGATGGTTTGTTGTGGGCTAAGGACAAAATCTTTGTCCCAGAGGGAGTCAGAGTTTCGGTTCTAGCTGCCTGCCATGACCACCCTCTGGCTGGCCATTTTGGCGTTCATAGGACCCTTGACCTCATGCAACGCACCTTCTGGTGGCCTGAAATGGAAAAAGACTGCAGAAGTTATGTGTCTTCCTGTGTTTCTTGCTCCAGGAGTAAAACCACCAGAAGTAAGGCGTGGGGTCTCCTCAGACCACTCCCCATCCCTGACCGGCCCTGGCAAACTATCGCCATGGACTTTATCGTGGAACTTCCACCTTCGGCCGGGTGCTCTGCCATTTTTGTGGTTGTAGACCGGCTTACTAAGATGGCCCACTTTCTACCCCTCAAAGGTACCCCCTCTGTGAAAGAAACTGCAGAAGTCTTTATTAGGGAGATCGTGCGACTCCACGGGGTACCCAAGAACATTATCTCGGACAGAGGGGTACAGTTCACGTCACGCTTTTGGAGGGCCTTGTGTAAGCTACTAAAAATTGAATTATCTATGTCTTCAGCTTACCACCCGCAGACGAACGGGCAAACAGAGAGAACGAACCAGACCCTGGAACAATATCTCCGGTGCTTTACCACCTTCGTCCAGGACGACTGGGTAGCATTACTACCATTTGCGGAATTTGCCTTTAATAATTCACGACATTCTGTCACCGGCCAATCTCCCTTCTTTGCCAATTATGGGTTTCATCCTTCCTTTCTGCCCGACTTCCCATCTGATTCCGGAGTGCCCGCAGTTCAGGTCACCATTGGCTTCTTCACGAGTAACAACAAACTTCTGCAGGACACCTTGGCCAAGGCTCAGATAGCATCCAAAAGAATCTTTGATGGGAAAAAGAGGGGAGAACTGATTCTCCAACCAGGTGACCAGGTCTTTTTATCCACAGCTAACCTCCGCTTGGCATGCCCATCCAAGAAGTTGGCTCCCAGGTTTATCGGCCCATTCCCCGTTAAAAGAAGACTCAATGCCGTGTCCTATGAGTTATCCTTACCTGATACCCTACGGGTCCATCCTGTGTTCCATGTCACTCTTTTAAAACCCGTAGTTCCCGACGCCTTCCCCGGCAGAAGCCCTGGACCTCCGGAACCAGTGATGGTGGATGGCGACATGGAGTACGAAGTTGAGGCTGTACTTGATTGCCGGAAAAGAGGTAACCAGCTTCAGTTCCTTATTAAATGGAAGGGTTATGGGCCGGAAGAGAATTCATGGGAACCTGAGAGTAACATTCATGCCGGAGACCTGATCCAGGCGTTTTTTCTTGCCCATCCTCAGAAAAGCAGTTTGTTGGGCACCCGGAGGTTGCCTTTAAGGGGGGGGCAATGTTAGGAATGCTTCCTGAGCACACTGATGTGCTGTCATGATTCTGCAATCCAAAGGGTTAACCTAGAGCAGACTGATTGCAGTAATTGGCAAACAGGTTGCCTTATTTAAACAGCTCAGAAGCACTGTGTCTTCGCTGTCTTGTCTGCAGCTCTTCCTGTGTTCCTGAAGCCTGCTTCCTGTTACCTGTTTGATATCCGTTTGACCTTTGGCTTGTTCCTGACCTTGTTGACCTGCTGCCCGTCCTGACCCCCGGCTTGTTTGACCATTCTCTCGGATCTCCCTTGTCTGCTTATCTGCCTTCGGATCTTGACCGGTTTCTCCCTTGGTGGGGCGACCCTGAGGACTGCGACCTGGTATCCACACGCAGCAAAGTCCATCCTCACCACTAGAGGCCCTGGCGAAAACCGGTGGATACTTAGATTCCGCACCTCAGGTTAGCCTGTGTCACTTACCTTGGGGGGTCCCGTCTAAGCTCCGCCCTCCAGCACCAGTGGGGCCTTCCTCTGCCATCAGGCTACCACTTGTATCCCTAACAAGCCCTTTCCTTGGTCTGTCCTTAACCACAAATAGCAAGTCTGACCTCCGAAAGGACTCCGTAGATGCCAGATACACCCGAATCGCATGAACCACATCCAAGGTAGGCAAAGCAAGTTCCCTGGGATGAGCCAGCTTGGGACACAAAGAAGGCAACACAATGTCCTCATTCAAATGGAGGTCACAGACCACTTTAGGGAAGGAATGATAGGGCAGGGATGAAGAACCACCAAATGGGGACTGAGCCAGGATAATGCTGACAATTCCGATACCCTGCAGGCCGAGGTAATACCCACCAAAGAATGTCACCATCTGGGATAACGTAGGCAAAGGGAATCTTCTGAATATTCTCAAATGGAGGTTTCTGGAGAACCAAAAGTACTAAATTTAAATCCCAAAAGAGACTGTACTCGTTAGTGTTACAAGGTTTCAATTGTGAATGGGGAGCGGGTGTGTTAAATTTGGTGTTATCGCTCTCCCTCTCATACTGATCACTGGAAGTTCAACATGGCAACTCATGGAAAAGAACTCTGAGGATCTGAAAAAAAATTGCTGCTCTACATAAAGATGGCCTAGGGCGGCTATACAAAGATTGCCAGGACCCCGAAACTGAGCTGCAGCACGGTGTCTAAGACCATACAGTGGTTTAAACCGGACAGGTTCCACTCAGAACAGGCCTTGCCGTGGTCGACCAAAGAAGTTGAGTGCACGTGTTCAGCGTCATATCCAGAGGAAATGGACTTAAGAGTGCTGCCAGCATTGCTGCAGAGGTTGAAGGGGTCAGCCTGTCAGTACTCAGACAATACACTGCATCAAATTGGTCTGCATGGCTGTCATTCCAGAAGGAAGACTTCTAAAGATGATGCACAAGAAAGCCCGCAAACAGTTTGCTGAAGACAAGCAGACTAAGGACATGGATTACTGGAACCATGTCCTGTGGTCTGATGAGACCAAGATAAACTTATTTGGTGCAGATGGGTCAAGTGTGTGTGGCGGCAACCAGGTGAGGAGTACAAAGACAAGTGTCTTGGCTACAGTTAAGCATGGTGGTGGGAGTGTTATGGTCTGGGGCTGCATGAGTGCTGCCGGCATTTGTGAGCTACAGTTCATTGAGGGAACCATGAATAACCAACATGTACTATAACATACTAAAGCAGAGCATGATCCCCCTCCCTTCGGAAACTGGGCTGCAGGGCAGTATTCCAACATTATAACGACCCCAAACACATCTTTAAGATGACCACTGTCTTGCTAAAGAAGCTGAGGGTAAAAGTGAGTGACTGCTCCAGCATGTCTCCAGACCTAAATCCAATTAAGCATCTGTGGGCATCCTCAAATGGAAGGTGGAGGAGCGCAAGGTCTCCAACATCCACCATCTCGTCATGGAGGAGTGGAAGAGGACTCCAGTGGCAACCTGTGAAGCTCTAGTGAACTCCATGCCCAAGAGGGTTAAGGCAGTGCTGGAAAATAATGGTGACCACATAAAATATTGACACTTTAGGCCCAATTTGGACATTTTAACTTAGGGGTATATTGACTTTTGTTGCCAGCCATTTATTCATTCATGGCTGTGTGTTGAGTTATTTTGAGGGGACAGCAAATTTACACTGTTATACAAGCTGTACACTCACTACTTTACATTGTAGCAAAGTGTAATTTCTTCAGTGTTGTCACATGAAAAGATATAATAAAATATTTACAAAATGTGGGGGGTGTTCTCACTTTTGCGAGATACTGTGTGTGTGTGTGTGTGTGTGTGTGTGTGTGTGTATGTGTATGTATGTATGTATGTACACATATATATATATATATATATATATATATATATATACATACATACATACATACATACATACATACATACATACATACATATACACTGAATACACACACACCATTTTTTTTTTTTTACGCACTTTTTAGCCAGCCTACTGATCAGTGTCTCCCCGCCATCAGAACACAATAACACAGTGGGTGTGGTACCCCTATTCACATCGGGTGTGGATGGGGGGGGGAAATCGGGTAATTTTTTGTTTTCCTTCAACCTGCTGGTTGAATGAAACAAAATAAATGATTAATGTATGGCCAGCTTCACCAAGAGCCAGAACACATCCATTTTTACAACCATGACCCCATTCATGTACCTCTTCTCCTGACTACAGATTTCCTTGCTTTTTAGATCATCCTGCAAGATGGTACTATGCTAACAAGCTAAAGGAGCTAAACTGAGCTGCAGCAAAAAGGCCCAAAAGATGTCACTTTTCAGTGTCACCGCCTTCACAAACTGTGTCTGGGCCTCTTCTGGCTACTATATTCTGGTGCCAACCAGCTGGGCTTCTACTCTCACTTCCTGTATAGTAAAACGGTTTCATCGGTACGATAAGTAAAAACCTGACAAGGCTTCTCATTTTTACTCACCCTATGCAAAACAAAAAAAAAAAATTGGTCTGAATATATACGCTTTAACCCTTACCTAGAATTGAGCCTTGAAGCCAGAGGCACCTGTTGGATTGGCCATGTGACACACAGTTAGGTACAAAATAATAAAGCGAATAAAAGAATATAAAAACTGCTTACATAGAACGTTGCTTTCACTGTTTTTCCTTTTAAACTTTTTATGCGGTAAGTGGCAGACATGTTGGAACACAAAGTCCGCAGACTATTTATAAACCCACCATAATGCTCCAATCGCTGGAACAGAGGCAAACTTGGAGAACTATCTCCCCCACCCCCCTCAATCCTAATAAAACAAGGCAACTGAATGTTCTTTGTTATTGTACTTTATTGGGTGATTATTTTTTCCTATTCGGAAACGGCAGTTCGAGGAGCTTGGCTGAGACACCCAAATGTCCACATTCAGGGGCCCAACTTTGCAAAGAAGGAAATAAAGACTCAGAAAGAAAAAATTTAAAGAACAAATTCACTGAAAATGACTTTCCAGGGTGGAGCAGCTGCACAAACCCCACCAAGATTTTACCACTATCCAGCACCCTGACCAATCTTCCCTACTTATGTCGTGTACCAACCCAAGTTAGTTCTCTATAAATAAGGAGTGTCCACTAGATTGCCCCAAAAATGCAATAAATTATTTTTTCTTAAAGCTATTGCTGGCCTTTTAAATGGTTACTGGCCCAGATTCTTGTTCCACCTATTATGTCATAGACCTGGAGCAAACATACACGGCAGGAGATGAAATGTACTTGTGCTAGGTTTAGCGACTACCAAGACAGAAAAGCTAAAATTAGCATTAAGGTCCCGATGAATGCCTCTTTAAGGACAACCTGCTATTAAGAAAAGGGGCACAAAAAAAAAAAAATTAGGCAGTTACGTGCAAATGTCTTCCTTTTAGCTGCAAGCCTAGGGGTTTCAGGGGTAAGAGAATCCTTCAACTTCAAGGTCTGGATGTGTAGGAAAGTGACTCGCCCAGATACAGAAAGTACAGCTGCTATAGCAAACTTTCAGTATTTACCTGCATTCAGGTAAATTAATCTAGATCCAATGAAATGTGGAGGCAGCAATTTAATGCACAGAATATATAGATGCAGTTCCCTGGATTACTGCCTCATTGTTTCACTTACAGAAATGCAGACACGCACACTGAGTTTGCTGTACTTTCTGCTGCTGGGGTCTGTTACGCTTTTGCACAACCAAGCCCTGGAGAAGTGGGATTTTATTATCTTGAAACACAATGCATGTTGCAGGGAAAATCACAGACAATCACCCAGGGTACAAGAATGGGTAAAGATAAACATGGTCTGGGAGAAGCATGTTTCATATCATTAGGATCCAAGACATTCCCCAGAACCAGTGCCTCTCCAGACCAAATCTTTGAAGACCAGTCAGTACCAACCACCCCCCATATTGCTTTCCTGAGCTCACATAAGTGTTTGTTACCCAAGTATTTCCTGATATGTGCTTGCTGTACCATGTACTTGTATGAGAAAGTCTCCCGTTTGCTTTGTATCACTTCCTTCATGTGAAATCCCTGGTGTTCCTGTCAATCCCTCTGCTTCCCTCTTAAAAACAGACCACGATTTGCAGGAGCGCACATCGTGGTCAGTTCTCTAGTGCAGCCCTCAAATTTTCCACTCGCCTGCTCGCATTTTGCGAGTTGAAAATTATTTAGGCCGAGGAGTGTGGGGGCTGCTCCGGGACGCGCTCAGGGGTTAGAGAGGAGAGAAAGAGGAAAGTCGGCCAGCCGACTGACTGGATAATCACAGAGCACGGATCATCCCACTGTAACAGCTTTAATTGTAATTGCCGGGCACTCGCCGACACACACAGTCCCGCCTCCTAGCCCGGCTTCTTTGATAGACAGAACACCTGGCCAACCAGGACGTGTGACATCTATCAAAGAAGCCAGGCTAGGAGGCGGGACTGTGTGTGTTGGCGAGCGCCCGGCAATTACAATTAAATCTGTTACATCGGGATGACCCACGCTCTGTCATTATCCGGCCAGCTTTCCTCTTCCTCTCTCGCTCTTCCCCTGCACTGGTCAGTGCATTGTCGAGCACAGATAAAGCTGCATTCATGGGCACAGGTGAAGCTTCATTGTTGGGCACATATAAAGCTGCATTGATGGGCACAGGTGAAGCTGCATTGTCGGGCAAAGATAAAGCTGCATTGATGGGCACAGGTGAAGCTGCGTTAACAGGCTCAGGTAAAGCTGCATTGTCGGGCACAGATAAAGCTGCATTGATGGGCACAGGTGAAGCTGCATTAACAGGCTCAGGTAAAGCTGCATTGTCGGGCACAGATAAAGCTGCATTGATGGGCACAGGTGAAGCTGCATTAACAGGCTCAGGTAAAGCTGCATTGACGGGCACAAGTGAAGCAGCATTGACAGGCACAAGTGAAGCAGCATTGATGGGCACAGGTGAAGCTGCATTGACGGGCACAAGTGAAGCAGCATTGATGGGCACAGGTGAAGCAGCATTGACGGGCACGGGTGAAGCAGCATTGACGGGCACGGGTGAAACTGCACTGAGGGGTACGGATGAAACTGCACTGAGGGGTACGGGTGAGGTTGCATTGATGTGCATGGGTGAGACTGCATTGATGGACACAGGGGAGGCAGCATTGATGGGCACTGATCAGGCTGCACTGATGGGTACTGTTGAGGCTGCACTGATAAGCTTTATTGATGATGCTGCAGTGATGGTCACTGATAGGCTGCACTGATGGGCGCTGAAAACGTTATTAATATTTATTTTTGTAACTTCTGCATTAATGCAAAAACATTTAACAGTGTAATTTTAAGGGTTAATTTAGGAGGGCAGAATTAGGGGCGGGGTGGGGCAACTGGTGATGAGTAACCCTTAAAGCCTGGCTAGTAGCTCAGGACTTGAAATTTTGAGCCCTGCTCTAGTGTGCTTTCCGCCAATGATTAGACTTGTCGTGACAAGGCCTGCCTGCTGAACTATAAAACTTGGCCTGTCTTCACTTTCTCTGTCCCACTCTACATGTATACATTGATTCCTATCCCAGCAAAACAGTGATGTTGCCTTGACTTCTAAGAGCCTGTCCACACAGTATGTAGGAAAAGGGTTCTTAGGAGACGCAGTTTCGGGGGCGAGCCTAAGTCAATAGGAAATGGCCTGCCAGTAGATGCCCTTTAAAAATTTCGGAATACTACTGATGATGTCACAGGGATTAAAATGTTTCCCATTATAGGAACAAGGAAACAGATCTACCAATACTGGGACAAGCTCTAGAGCAGCCCTTTGATTGCCTTTATCCGGTCCTTGGGGCACTATTCTTCTCACTGATATGAGGTGCTATTCCACCCACTGACACCAAGGATGAGGCATCATTCCTTCTACTGACAACAATGGGGCACTATGTCCTTCTACTGACAACTGAGCACTATTCCTTCCACTGATATAAACGATGGAATGCTATCCTTCCCACTGACAGCAATAATTGGGCACTTTTCCTCCCACCGACACAAATGATGGGGCACTATTCCTTCCTCTGACACCGTCCGTCCTTCCTAAAGTCTGAAGGACAGTAAACTGGCCCGTTTTTAAAGAAAGTTTGGGGAGCTTAGCTCTAGAGGGGTAGACGGAGGTTGGGTGGTACATTTGGGTAATGTCTGAACATTAGGTCATGCACTTATGAACCAAAGAGCAAAGACAGACAAAAAATATCAAGGTGTCAGGAGAGAAGCTAGCTTAGAGCACAGTGCCTATTATAAAAGAAGGTAAAACTCAACTTTTTAAACTGTGGTTTCATAATTTTCTCATTTCAAAGCAAAATCCATTTCAGTAAGACCTGTGTGTTCCATGGAAACCTTGAAAATTTTAGCAACACAAAGAAAATCCCTAAGCCAACCCTTCCCGTATCTGTGAAAAAACAAACTCTTTCACGGTGCCTTGAAGAAATGTGCAGTCTAGCTGGTTATATAATGGAAGCATTTAGCCTTAATAACTTCCTCTCCGTAATTTCCAGAACATTTATTTTTCTTTTGATGACTAATTCGGCATGCATATTTCTCGGCAAACAACGAGTCAACGTTAAATACAGATTCCTGGCTTCATCCAATCACCTCCGAGGACAAAAATGGTGTCTGCAAGGTGTTTTACTGTTTAAGCTTGGTTGGAAATCAAGCGGAAAAGTCGGATACCTTTGCAGACTTGGATTTTTAGTATTTATGTTTTTCTGGAGCATCTGATCCTCTTTCCCAGCAGGCCTCCTCCTGCAGCGACTGGTAGCAATCGCTTTTCCTTGCTCGCATTCTTCGGAGATGAGGGGACTGTTTTTCAGCTGGTTTCGGGATGGAGAATAGACCCCGGGGAATTGAGTTTCTGTCGGGCGGGGTGTCCAGGTCTGCTTGTGTTATATTACTGCTGCCAGCAGTGTAGAAGCAGGCGATGCCATCGAATGGCGTGAAATTCACTAGCTATTTCCCCTGTAATATTAAAGAGTCGCAGAATACTGACAGCACAATAAGACCCAAGGGGCTCATAAGTCTGTGCAAAGACCAATGATGTGCTGTAACTACAGCAACTGGATTCAATGGGGACAGCTAACCTTATAGCTATGTACATAGTAGAAATACATACAAGTATGCTCCTTGCCTAAGTATTTGTAATTATGTTCAAGGAATTTACTTGCTCATGCCACACAACCAAAGCCATGATGGTGACAACTATTAGCTTTCTGTGACACCTGCCTGCTCATTGGACAATGAAAGAGCAGAACCACATGACTGAGGCGGTGTTCTTCTCCTGTAAATGTCTAAATGCCACCATAGAACAATCAATACACCCTTTAAAGTAGGGATCGACCAATTATCGGCAATGCTGATATATCGGGGGCCGATATGCACTTTCCCCCGATATAGCGGAATCGGC
>NC_138779.1:33784051-33881551 GCF_965119305.1 Pelophylax lessonae
AACAGTCTAAATCCCTGGAAATTATCTTCTAGCAGAAACTTGCTATAATAATCCTTCCAGTTACATCAAATGCATAGGCAACCCCCTCTCCTCCTGTCGTTAGTTGAGATTAGTGTCAAAAAACTTTAAAACAAGTAGCAGGCACCCCCCGGGGGTACTAAAACGAATTCTGCAAAAAGAGCAGAGCGAATGACATTCACCAGCTAGGGATTTTTTTTCCGTAGCCGTGTGGGTGGAATGGAAACACGTTTCTTAGGAAGGAGAGGCCAATTTAATGCTTTCCATCTCTTGCACAGACAAGGGATGTGTGTAGCTCAGCGGTGAGAAATTTCACAGGTGTCCAAGGGTGGAGATGTGTGTGACAGGGTGTAAATCAACATTCAAGGAATGGATTGCTCGGGGCAGGCTTCAGGTGGTCCTCACACGTGCCTGCAACGTTTTTTTTTTTTATTGCGGTTTCTAAGAATATGTCTGAAATGTGCAGATGATTTACTGCAGGTGGGGAGGAATTTGAGAAGATGCTGCGCTCTCTGTGCCATCATGGCGGTTCACAGGCTTTTTTCCAAGTCAATTTTTTTTTTTCTTTATTATTATTTTACAGACGCCCTTTACGACTGCTCGTCCCTCTACCAGAAGAATTATAGGATCTCAGGTGTCTACAAAATGCCTGCGGATGAGTTTTTGGGGAGCCCGGAGCTGGAGGTAAGAAATATCACAAATAGCTTTTCTTACATGTAACATATACAAGCTTGTTTAATACTTGACTCCAAATGGCTGAAGCCTGCAAGAAGCCACGGAAATCAAGAATCAGCCTTCATTCATGTTTGATGATGGTTGCTACAGGATCATATATGCCTCGTTTCCACTGAGCGGAACGGTTCGGGTCGGTACAGTTTGGAAGGGTTAGAATGGTCCGGTCTATTCAGGTGAGAGTTTCCACTGCAAGTCGGGCCACCAGGGACCATGCGGGGTTTACACCAAATGAGGTGTTTTGCTCTTTCATTTGACGTGAGCATTGAAGTTTTCCTGTCCGCCAATCAGTGGAATCTATCGTGTGACGCCAGTAGCTCCGCCCTAACCGTACCATACCATTTCCTATGGCCCTACATCTGAAGCAGGACCAGGAATGGTGTGGTTTGGTTCGGTTGGATGGGCCACTTTCATAATGGAAACACCCAAAATAGCGTACCGTACCGAACTGATCCGCTCAGTGGAAACCTTGCTCATAGTGCTGATAAATCCAATTGATTATTTGATCATATTTTGTCATTATTAGGTCTACTGTGATATGGAGACCCAAGGAGGCGGATGGACCCTCATACAGAGGAGGAAAATTGGCCTGACCTCATTCAACAGAGACTGGAAGCAGTACCGGGAAGGCTTTGGCAACATTCGGGGAGATTTTTGGTTGGGCAATGAGCACATTTATCGCCTGACCAGAAGGCCAACGGTCCTGAGAGTAGAGTTAGAGGTAAATATTCACATTTCATTATTCACTGCAATACATCTTACAGCGGAACTAAAGTCTCCATTTCAAAACCTGCAAGTAGGCAGGCTCTTTATTGCAGAAGTCTTCTGCAATAAAATAAACCTACCTGCAGTCGTCTTTAAAATGTACATTCTGGCACAGATTCTGTTTACCAGGATGACTGTACTCATGTGAACGCACAGGAGTGACGTCATCCCTCACTTGCCAATGAAGACGGCTGCATCCCGAGACCTGGAAGAATCTGGGTAGAAGATGGCGGTGTGGGACATCAGACAGTTGAAGGAGACTTTAGTTCTGCTTTAAAGTGGTTGTAAACCTCAGACATGCAATATGAACAAAGCATATCCCTCTATAGCAGCTTTTTTCAACCAGGGTGCCCAGGCACTCTGGTGTGCCTTGAGGTTTCTTCAGGGGTGCCTAAAATTTGCATACAGGTGGTGGGTGGATGAAGCATGCCTTTTAAGTTACATAAAGCCACAGGTTCTCATTGAACACAATTATGACCTTCTAGCTGCCGGCCTTATAATGACCAATGACATCATCAGTTGATAATGAGGATATCAGTCGCCTGCAAAGCATTCCTGTTTGACCCTCCTCTGCCTCTCTCCATCAGCTCTGGGGTCACATTAGCTGAGTGATGGAGAAAAACTGAGGAAGAGAAACATTGGAATAATAATAAGAATACTTTACTAGTTTGTACCTCTAATGTTGGGTGTCCTACGTGTGTGAGCGTTGCTGCATTGTGTACAACTAATAGAATAGTTTTAACATGTTGGAATGGGGTGCCAAGACTGTCCATAATTTTGGAGGGTGCCCCGAGATTGTCCATAATTTTAAGGGGTGCCTTGACTGAAAAAAGGTTGAGGAACACTGCTCTATAGTGTGTACTTGTCTATATTCAGAGCACTAAGTGTCATTTCTGTCTGCTGCTTCCTTCCTCTGCTATCAGCAGGAGTCACTTTGACAAGTTTTCCTGACACCAAGAAGAAAAAGGTGACAATGGGAGGGTACTATACCTGATTGACAGCATCAGCTCTGTTCCTGTGTGCTGTGTGGAGGGGGGTGTGTCCCTTCACTCCAATCAGCTCTCAGAGCTCTCCTCACTGAGCTCTGCAGAGTGACTTCAGCTCTCCACCCCTTTTTTTTCCTGAAATGTTAGACAAGCCTATAAAGTCTGCATTTTGAATGGATGTAGAGAGGAGAAGACTGCAGATAGACAGGCACAACTTATGTAGGAGTATGCGTCTATGAATCACCTGAGGCCAGTCACTTCACTGGCTATATGAATGGGGTTTACAACCACTTTAAGAATAACTATACTTTTAAAGAGGAAAGGGGAGTAAAATCCATTACTGCTACAGTTACGTTGTCTCACTTTCAGGTTACGCCTACAGCATTTATCTATGTGAATATAACACCTCCACTTTGTTATCAATTTACTAAGAAAAAAAGGGGAGTTTACTAAGGCTGGCTGGCCATACATTATACAGTTTTCTTGTACAATTTCCCTTTAGATTTAGCAAAATCACATAGAAGGTCAAACCTAAACACTTTCAATTTGTATGCAATCATGCAGGCCCTTGTACTACATAGCTGAAGGTAAAGATAAAGGAAACTGAATATGAAAATTGTATAAGACTGGAGCAGCCAGAATTTCAAGCAGCTGTGCATGGCAATCAATCAGCTTCAATATTTCATTTTTAAAGCTCAACTGGTAAAGTAGAAGTTAGAAGCCGACTGGTTACTAGCCAGAGCTGTTCCTGATTCCGGCTGCTCCTGTTTTAGTGAATTCCTAAAAAAAGTGTTTGTCTGCGTAAAATAAAAACATTATGTACATCTTGGGGGAATGCACATTCATTCCCCCCATCATGTGCATATTAAAAATTATGCAAGTACAGAAAAAATGTTTTTGTTTGTTGCAAGTAATCCAGTATGCTTCTAATTGATTGAGCTGGCAACACATTTCATCTTCTGTACTACAGAACAACTCCCATGTGGGTTATGAATGAGCATGGGGTGTTCTGTAGTCCAGCAGAGAAGAACTGGGTAAGGCTGACAACACTCTTCAGTGCAGCTGAGGCACTGTGTTGTCAACTCAAACCGGAAGCGAGATGCTCACTGGATTTCTGGAAGATCCGATGTTTTTCTGTACTTGTAGCATTTTTGAAGTGATAAAACAGGGGAAATATGCGTGTATTGCAGAAATAAACTGCATTTTTTTTAGCTCAGACATACCACTTTATCTTAACATTCACACCATTGTATCTAACAACATTTTCATATCAAAATGTTTCACACATAAGAATAGCACATAGAATTTCCACTTCCGTTCTTCACTAAAATTGGGAGCTGCAATTACTGATCTTGCCTACAGCTCCATCTAGTGGTGTAGCACTACATTGTCAAAGTAAAAGGGTCAGACTAGAACAAGACCAGCTGAATGTGAATAACTACACTACCAGCTTATACAACGACCGGGATAAGTGAGACTCTTCACTGGTAACTGAAAAAGTCTTTGTAGTTCAATAGATTTCAGATAGATGTCTAGCAATATATGGGTTAGTGGTGCTAAGCAGATATTCTAATAAAAGGTTATAATGTTCATTAACCCATTAAAGTGATTGTTATTTTTTTAAAAAAAAAAAAACTTTACAAACATGTTATGCAGTTTGTTTTGCACAGAGCAGCCCGGATCCTCCTCTTCTCAGGTTCCTTGTTCCTGCTCCTGGCAACTCCCTCCTATCGAGTGCCCCCACAGCGAGCAGCTTACTAAGGGGGCAACTGAGCCGAGCTGCAGCTACGCATGTCCATTCAGACATGGAGCTGCTGTTCGGCCCCACTTCCTCTATCGTGATTGGCTCACTGATTTTGATTGACAGCCCGGGAGCCAATGGCACCGCAGCTGTATCTCAGCCAATCAGGAGCTAGAGTCCAAGGACGGCTGAGGGACTTGTGGACATCGCTGGATTGAGATGGAGCTCAGGTAAGAATTAGGGGATGCTGGGGGAGTGGATACACACAAGGCTTTTTATCCTAATGCATAGAATGCATTAAGATAAAAGAAAAACCTTCCTGACTTTACAACTCCTTTAAGGAGACTGAAACTGGGGACTACATCCGCTGGTTTACAAAATTTAAACAATTAACTTTATGTCTAAGTCTGCTTTATCCTTTTGCTTTCTGTAATTTCAGGACTGGGAGGGACGTGTCAGATATGCAGAATATGCCCACTTCTACCTCAGCGACGAACAAAACAGTTATCGCCTTTTCCTGGGCAACTACAGCGGGAATGCCGGCAGGGACTCCCTTCGCTATCACAACAACACGGCCTTCAGTACCAAGGACAAGGACAATGACAAGTGCCTAGATGACTGCGCCGGACTGCGCAAAGGTGAGCAAGGCATGCAGAAGGCAATTCACAATGGAGGCGCGTCTGAATACTAAGAAAACTGCATGTTGTAAAAGTCAATTTGCATCATGAACAGAGGTGTTCTGCATATTAAGGTCTAACGAGATAGATCCATTTTCCACTACTGGAGGCTACATAGTGCTCAGTGCAGTGTAGCAGCTCCATCTCTCTGTCCCTTGGCCATGGATTTCGTCACCACTGTTTACTATCAAAAGGCAGTGATCATCACCTGAGAGTTTAGATTTTATAATGCACCATAGCAGGTCATATATAAAGTCCTTGCATATGTGCAATAAAGAACAGTGAATTGCAAGAGCAGATCTGTGCTGTATGCAGGCACTGCTTCCTGTTAAATAGAGCTTAAAGTGGTTGTAAACCTTACATATGCCCACTGCAGTGACTAGCCTCAGGTGATTCAAAGATTAACAAATCCTCCTATATAAGTTGTACCTGTTTATCTACAACCCTTTCTTCTTTATAGCCTCCTACAGCACACATTTTACAGAGTATTTCAGAGCTACAGAAGGCCGGGGGCCGGGATCTGAGTGTAATTTAAGACCTGACACAGTCCCATAAGGAAACATGTGCAGCTGAGGTCGTCTATTCCATTCTGTGTGCCGGAGGGTGCTATCTCCCAGGATTTCCTGGTGTGTCATTGAAGGGACTCATGTAGATAGTACAGGAATGAAAGAGCATTCAGATCATGCTAGGTGCTTTGGATTGAGGCAAGTACTCACCATAGGAGGGTGGGTTTTGCCAATTTTCCTTTCGGAGGTTTACAACCACCTTAAACTGATAATAAAGGAAAAATATGCATACAACAAACATGTCATACTTACCTGCTCTGTGCAGCAGTTTTGCACACAGCAGCCCAGGTCCTCCTCTTCTCAGGTCCCCCGCCTGTGCTCTTGGCCCCTCCCAGAGCAAGCAGCTTACAATGAGTGCACCTGAGCAGGCGCGCTCCAAAGCCACTGCTCTGCGGGTCCATTCATGCACAAAGCCGTGGCTCGGCCCCGCCCCCTCCCTTCATTGGCGCTCTCCACTAATGAGAAGGGAGAGACCCAGTAGAGCCGAGGCTCCCGTGCGCAGCGCTGGAGAAAGATCAGACTCAGGTAAGTATTGGGGGTGGGGGTCTACTGCGCGGAGATGTTTTTTACCTTTATGCAGTGACTGCGTGAAGGTAAAAAACATTGAGCCTTTAGAACCACTTTAATTGAGACTGTTTCATCTGCTCTCGAGTCCGGTTTGATAGAAAAACAGACTTCATCACAGCAGTCATTAAGCAAGGATGCAATTACTTCCCTGACTAGACAGCCACTAATTATTTAATAATTTGTATGCGATATACAATAAGCAAAATATGGAACAATAAGTAAATATAATTTAGGACTCACTGACAAACTACAACCTCCCTTCATGTCACATAACCCAATATGGTCTATTTTTCTCTTTCAGGAGGGTATTGGTACAACTGTTGCACAGACTCCAACCTGAACGGTGTTTTCTATCGCAATGGAGACCACAGCAAGCACTCAGATGGTATCAGCTGGTACGGCTGGCATGGGTCTTCCTATTCTCTAAGGAGAGTGGAGATGAAAATACGACCTCAAGACTTCCAGCAATGAGGGGAGAGAGAAAACCCTGCTCAGCATCCAATGACCTCAACAGCAACAGTGCCCCCTCCAAGCGCCATTACTTCCCTTTTTCTCCTTGTAGAATCCACCTGCACTGTATATACACAGAGCTAGCCCCACAAGGGGAGTCACTGACGTGATGCTGTGGACAATGGGGACAGCAGTTAGGAAAACTATGCTGGCGGCTCAATGAGCGCGTCACATGATAATACTAACAAACGACCGCAAGGCTTGGAGATGCAGGATAATCTGAGATCTCTAAAAAAAACAAACATATAATATCCCATCTCTTTTAGTAGAGGAAACAGACATGAACTACACACTGAACTAACACAGCTAAGAGGGACCACAGATGTATATATGCTTAAAAAAATAAAAATAAAAATAAAAAAAAGAATGCGAATCCCAGAACAACCACTAGAGGCGACGACAGCCCTACCTACAATGACCATAGAGATGCTAAGGACACGGGTTTATCAAAACTGGACAAAAGAAAACACTAGCAAAAGAGGAGCCCTTAATAAAATTATTCAATTTTCCAGCTCCACTTTTGCTCCGGGTTTCCTCGGTCCAGGCTTCATAAATCCAATCTTCATTGTATTGCTGACCACAGAAAGATTGTACATAGGTGATTATTCCCCGGGATGTGACTGCTTTAGATGCTGTAAAGTCTATTTTTATTTGCTTTATGAAACTGGAAAGAAAATTATACTGTTGGCCAAGAGGCCAAAAAATAAAAGATTTTTTTTATGTAAAATACTTTCATGTCAGAGTTGTTATTTCTTGTTCTAAATGGGGTGTGCACACTTTCGGGAGGTGTAATATATTTAAAATGCACAAACACAATGATGACCAAAAATAATGTATGGCTGCAGCCACAGAAACCAAACTTCTTTAAAAGGGGAACACAGGCTGAGAAAAGGCAATAGCTGGTTGCCTGCTACTGGTTATACGCTTACACTACAGAAAAAAATATACATACAAAACGCTCATATACTTGTCAAGCACCATTTTAGGGATCTATCTACGGCCCATAAAAAAAAATGTAAAAAAGGGGGTGCCCAGCGCATCACGGGAGCTGGGCCTTGAGATGCCAAAGAAACAATTTGAGCTTATGCTGGAATAAAGGATTAAAGTGGTAATAAACTCAGTTTTCTATCTTGTACCTACAGGTAAGCCTATAATAAGGCCTTACCTGTAGGTACAATAAAGAACTCCTTAGCATGCATGATTCGGGAGATGTGTACACGTGTAGTAGCTGGTGACATAACCGGTGCACTGCGCTCTTAATTGACGACATGTTGTCCATTGAAAGAGCTGTGCCGCGGCTGTGACTTCCGCGGAGTGACGTCAATGCAGCTTGGCCATTCATTGGCCAGAATCTGCGAACCCGGAAGGAAGACCGCGTGAAGATGAAATCCCTGTCAGCAGTGACAGCAAACCGCTTGAGGGACCCTTTTATTTATTTTAGGTATACCAGTCATAATGACATCAGCCTGCGGGAGGACCATTTTTTATTTTGAATTTAATATTTTACTATTCCCTACATTAGAAAAGTGCAAGCCTCTAAAGTGAATCTCGGATTTTCCCATGTAAATCATATCATTTTAGGCTTCCTCGTCACTCTATTTAGCCACTGGGAGTAAAAGCAAAGCCTTGTGTTTGGTTCAAACACTCCTGAGTATCTAAGAGAGACAGTTATACCTTGCCTATTCGGGCTAAAAAGACCCACTGGTCCTTGCCACTCTAGCGCTCCCCCTGCCGTTCTTTCCTCCATCACAGCCGCTGGTGTCAGAGCCTAGAGGAAGCGCTGACCACACACCCTGTCATCATGTGACAGTACTTGGGCTTAGTGATTGGCCACTAGATCCATGCTCTGCATTACCGGAAGAGGCAACATGCTATTCTGCGATGGCTGCAATAGAGGAAGGAGAAGTGGGGGATCTCTGGAAAGGCAAGTATCTGGGAGTCAGCTTTACGCAGACACAGTCACGTTGCTCAGAATGGTCTCTTTACACGAGAATATGGACTCAACTTGTGCCAAATATTCACGCTGCATTATCTGCTGTTCATATTGCCTTATGTGAGATCTTCAAAAATATTTCCAAACCACTTTAAATCCAGGCATTGCTAAAGTCGCATAATACCTAACCCGTAATGAATGGGGGGGGGGGGGGGTTTGAACCCATGGGCGTAGCCAGGTGTTTTTTGTTCTGCCCAGTCCTACTCCTGGGAGGAGGCAATATAACCCACTAGTTCTGATTTATGGATAGCTGTGTCCATCGATGAAGGAAAGAGAAATGAGATTTAACGTTGATAAATGTAAAGTTATGCACTTGGGGGATAAGAATATGCATGCATCAAACATACTAGGGGGGGTTGTAGTACAACTGGGGGAAATAATGTGGAGAAAGATCTGGATCTGGATGTTCTGCTAGATCAGGCATGTCCAAAGTCCGGCCCGGGGACCATTTGCGGCCCCCAGGCCGCTTTAATATGGCCCCACAGATAATTTGGAAACCTCTATTGTTGTGGCCCCTGTGAATCCCAGAGCGCTGCTCAGGACCACTGGGATCTCTGGATCTTTCAACACCCATGTTACTTGTGAATACATTAAATGTTAACATCCACCGCCCATCCCCACCAGCTTTATATCCCTTGCTCAATTTGGCCTCAGACTTAAGGCCCGTACACACGATACGAAAATCGGAAGTAAAATTTTGTCTGACGAACGATCTGCCGATTTTCGGATTGTTAGTATAGTGCTTTCAACAGCCGATAACAAATTTTCGGACAACAAAATCTGGATGGGCAGGCTATAAAATTTTTATCATATGTCAACACAACGTCCGATTTTCCTTTAATTGGTACAGTTATTGTCCGAAAAAAAACGTAATAGCAAGACTAGGCATGCTCAGAAACGAAAGAACACACAAAACAATTCAACACATGACATCACTTCTGAAGTTGAATTCTGTCGTATGAGAATTTTCATATGAAAGTAACCTCTTCACTTTCCATATGAGACTAGCAAGCAACAAAAATCGTACGCAAGATCGTTCGATAATCTGATCGTGTGTACGAGGCTTTAGCTTGATAAGGGAGCACTAAAAAACACAAATAAATTTGGTGCTAGTATGACAGGACCAGCGCTCTCTCCATGATAACTGGCATAACACCTGTTTAGATTTGCCATCCATGTGACGAAATGAAAAGTATGCCGTTTGCAATAAACTTTGCATAAAATAGTTAATTTGCATTTAATTTTAATGGTCCAAAGAATGTCAGGCAAAATGGTCGGCCCTCACGCATGTTCACTTCATCAAATCTGGCCCTCTTTGAAAAAAGTTTGGACAGCACTGTGCTAGATCATAAGCTTAATAGCAGCATGCAATGCTAAGCTGAAGTTTCCAAAGCAAGCAAAATACTTCCAGAGAGAGATATCATTTTGCCCCTGTACAAATCATTAGTAAGACCTCATCTGAAATATGCAGTCCAGTTTTGGGCACCAGTTCATAAAAAGGATAATCGGGAAATGGGAGAAGGTGCAGAGAAGGGCAACCAAACAGATAACCGGCCTGGAGGAGCTTGGCTACGAGGAAAGATTAGAGGAACTGAATTTATTCTCTCTTGAGAAGAGGAGATTAAAGGGGGGGGGGGGGTATGATCAACATGTCTAAATACATAAGGGGTTCATATAGTGAACTTGGTGTTGAGTTATTCACTTTAAAGGGTAATCACAGGGGGCAAGGTTTCTTCACAGTAAGAGCTGTGAAAATGTGGAACAGACTCCCTCAAGTGCTGGTTCTGGACAGCGCAGTAGATTTCTTTAAAAAATGCCTGGATTATTTCCTAAACGTACATAATATAACTAGATACAAACATTTATAGATAAAGTTGATCCAGGGAATTTTCGATTTCCTCTTGGGGATCAAGAAGGATTTTTTTTACCTTGCTAGAGCAATTTGAAACATGCTTTGCTGGGGTTTTGTTTGCCTTCCCCTGGATCAACTGTGGCTATAGGATTGTATGATTTTTTTGACTTTTTTTTCCCCCACTTTTATTGGTTGAACTGGATGGACTTTTTCAACCAGACTAACTTTGAAATTATGACATACAATATACTTAGGGTTGCAGTTTTGAAGACTTTGGTTTCTAAACAACAATATGAATGGACCACACAAAAATAAATTCCTAATTTGGTTGTGGGCAAATATTATAGTGAACTATGCCCACAAGTGAAGTGCCCTCAGGATTTGCACACACGTCACAGGATGGAGTGTTCCGGGGCACCAGGTGACCTGCAGAATGTGACAGCTGTCAGCTGAGAGACTTTACAAGACCAGAAATAGGAGTCGTGGAATGTGTGAAGACCCTATTTACCAGGCACCATGTGAAAGTGACAAGAGTCAAAGGTCGCCATGCAGACCACACACACTCCAAGGCATTCACAGGCAGCGACATGTCCTACCTGATCAGAGACTCCAATATGGCTGGTGTGGGTCCTTTCTGAAATTCCAGTTCCTTATAATGGAGGGCCTTAGCATAAGCTCGACATTTAGAAGCTCGCTCTCCTAACAGGACCACACCATTGTCATCTCGCAGTGGCAAGGGACCCTAAGGAAAAGCCAAAAGTAAAGTATTAGCAACCACAAGGCAAGATACACAAACAAAAACGATCCATCAGTATTATAAAAATAGGAGCTGGCAAGAATTTATCTAGCTGAAGCTAAATATGCTGGTTTTGTTTTTAAGCTTTTAAATATTAAAGTATTGTATTTTTTTCCCTTCCCCTGGTTCCAGCTTTTCCAGCTCAACATGCTAATGAAACAAAAACCTTTCCAATTTCATTAAGGCTTATTTTAGACCCGAAGATGTCATCATGGGGACTCTTTGCTTTTCTATACAGTACTAGAAGACAACGGCTGGTGGGAGGGGCCTGCAGAGTGCTGTAACTAGCTTCCTGAAAACATTACAGCACCCTGCCTCCAGGATAGGTGGTTGCGTCTCCTTTTTCCTCTATATATTTATGATACCAAGAGCATCAGGGTTTCCTAATAAATTGGTTTGCCTTAAGAAAAGGGTCGGCAAGCTTCAGCTTTGTTTTGATGTCATCAGTTTGAGAAGCTTCGGAGTTCATTCAGAATTCACCTACAGCTGCCTTTGACCTCAAGTTGACCTGCTTCAAGTAGGTTTTGCGCAAATCTTACAATGAGAAAAATCAGACCAAAACTACCACTTTCAAATCGGTCGTACGATAATCGGATCATTAGTGCACAGCTTTTTTGAGCCAATAATGATCGTTCGTGCTAAAATTATCCAAAAGGGAAAAGCACCAACATTTCTCATGTATGAAACCAGAGTGAACGATTTTCGTTTAATCCGTACAGTATTCTTCTGATAAAAAAAAAAAAAATCGAGCAGCCAAGACGACGAAGACCACGACGACGAAGAAGAAGGAGAAGACGAAGAAGATGAAAATGAAGACGAAAACGAAGAAGACAAAGAAGAAGAAGAATACAAAGAAGACAAAGAAGAAGAAGAAGAATACGAAGAAGAAGACAAAGAAGAAGACAAAGAAGAAGAAGAATACGAAGAAGACAAAGAAGACGACGAAGAAGAGCACATTACATCCCTTCCGAAGTGGTGTTCTGTCTAACAAGAATTTTAATAACTTTAGTAACCTCTTCATTCTCGATATGAGGCTACGAGACAATCATTCTTCCTATAATCTCATGTGTATGTGGGGCTTTAGACAGTTGGTTTATACATCCAACAGGAGAAATGGACACAAATAAAACTGCTGGTTAGCAGGAAAAGCCCCCCATAACCATTTCGCCTTAGTTTTGTAGAAAAATAGTATAAAGAGCATGAAATAGACACAGAAGAACCTGTGTCCATCAATGAGTTCCAAATTTTTTTACAGTAAGTACAAAAATAATTTTTCCCTTATAGTCTATTGAGGGACGCAGATATTCTTAGATAGTTGGGACGTCAAAAAGCACTCCAACAGAGGGGTGGGCAAAAAGCAAAAAGGATGTTTCAGGACACAAATGTTCTCCAGGATTGTAGGTAAATCTAAAGGCCAAGAGGTCCAAATCTGGCATTCCCCACCGCAGACAAATCTCTGCAAGCACATCCAGGTGAAGGGCCCATTCCCCCAGATTCCGACATTTAGAAAATCCACCCACCAATTTCCATGCTTATGTGCAAGGCAAAGAGGTGTGGAACATGCAGTTCTGCCCAGGATAAGATCAGGAACACTTCTTCCTGGGCTGCACAACCTCTTGCCCCTCTGGATGGTTAATATATGCCACAGCCCTAATAGGGAGAAGCCGAAGGCAGACACACCAGTGTAGGAAGGCAGGCAGACAACCCAGTGTAGGAAGGCAGGCAGGCAGACACACCAGTGTAGGAAGGCAGGCAGGCACACCAGTGTAGGAAGGCAGGCAGACACACCAGTGTAGCAAAGCAGGCAGGCAGACAGACCAGTGTAGGAAAGCAGGCAGACACACCCACCAGTGTAGGAAGGCAGGCAGGCAGACACACCAGTGTAGGAAGGCAGGCAGGCAGACACACCAGTGTAGGAAAGCAGGCAGGCAGACACACCAGTGTAGGAAGGCAGGCAGGCAGGCAGACACACCAGTGTAGGAAGGCAGGCAGGCAGACAGACCAGTGTAGGAAAGCAGGCAGGCAGGCAGACAGACCATTGTAGGAAAGCAGGCAGGCAGACACACCAGTGTAGGAAAGCAGGCAGGCAGACACACCAGTGTAGGAAGGCAGGCAGACACACCAGTGTAGGAAGGCAGGCAGACACACCAGTGTAGGAAGGCAGGCAGGCAGACACACCAGTGTAGGAAGGCAGGCAGGCAGACACACCAGTGTAGGAAGGCAGGCAGGCAGACACACCAGTGTAGGAAGGCAGGCAGGCAGACACACCAGTGTAGGAAGGCAGGCAGGCAGACACACCAGTGTAGGAAGGCAGGCAGGCAGGCAGACACACCAGTGTAGGAAGGCAGGCAGACACACCAGTGTAGGAAGGCAGGCAGGCAGGCAGACACACCAG
This sequence comes from Pelophylax lessonae, assembly GCF_965119305.1. Taxonomy (NCBI): domain Eukaryota; kingdom Metazoa; phylum Chordata; class Amphibia; order Anura; family Ranidae; genus Pelophylax; species Pelophylax lessonae. The sequence continues at coordinate 33,797,650 of NC_138779.1, forward strand.
TGTAGGAAGGCAGGCAGACACACCAGTGTAGGAAGGCAGGCAGACACCAGTGTAGGAAGGCAGGCAGACACACCAGTTTAGGAAGGCAGGCAGACACACCAGTGTAGGAAGGCAGGCAGACACACCAGTGTAGGAAGGCAGGCAGACACACCAGTGTAGGAAGGCAGGCAGGCAGACACACCAGTGTAGGAAGGCAGGCAGGCAGACACACCAGTGTAGAAGGGCAGGCAGGCAGGCAGACACACCAGTGTAGGAAGGCAGGCAGGCAGACACACCAGTGTAGGAAGGCAGGCAGGCAGACACACCAGTGTAGGAAGGCAGGCAGGCAGACCAGTGTAGGAAGGCAGGCAGACAGACCAGTGTAGGAAGGCAGGCAGACAGACCAGTGTAGGAAGGCAGGCAGACAGACCAGTGTAGGAAGGCAGGCAGACAGACCAGTGTAGGAAGGCAGGCAGACAGACCAGTGTAGGAAGGCAGGCAGACAGACCAGTGTATGAGAGCTAGACCAGATTCCAGGATAGTGATTGGAAATGTCTGCTCCTCTGTTGACTACATTCCCTGAACCAAGAGATTTTCAAGAGTCTTCCAATTAATCAGAAGGAACAATTGATTTCCTGGCATCCAGCATCTGCATTGCTATCCACCATTCTAGAGCCGATCTGGACTCGGGAGTGAGTTACATCAGCAAATCCAAGGACTGCGGACCCTCGTTCCATACAAACAGGATTTTGAAACAGAGCTCTGGAGTGAAACTAGGAATAGGAGACTGCATCGAAGGTGGTTACCATCTTCTCCAGCACTCTAATGCATTTCCATTTCGAGGGACCTTCCAATGACCTCAGGGACACTGCCTGGTATTGAAGAGACAGGCATTTTTCCTGTGGAAGCAGTACCTGCACCTAAGCCGTATATAGGACTAAACCTAAGTTCTCCAGGTATTGAGTTGGAACAAAGTAGTCCAAGTGCTGAGAGTTGATCTCGCAATCTTGATACAGATGCAATGAAATCCCATGGCTTGACCACCCAGGAGTGGCGGCCTAGGCTGGAACAGTTATGTGGCAGCGCCCCCCCTAAAAGACACGTGCCCCTGTACTTGCTGTGCCCAGACAAGACAATATCAATTCAGACAGCAATGGTAAAAGGCATGATAATGCTGATGTAGGATGGATTCTGTGGAATCAGTGCTAGACATAGAAACCACATGTATGGTGCTTGCGCATACAGAGAACAGCGCAATGAAATAATTGCACACGCTGTATCAGTGTGCCCCTTTTAAACACTGCCTCAGCCTGTATAGCACTCCTTAAGGGAAAAATGCATTTAGCTACTGTCATTACTGTCCAAAATCTCCACAACCTAGGGGGGACTGCAACAGCTTTACATAGAACAAAGGCACTTGTCTGTCCACGCTGCTGGGCAAATTCAGGCCCAAACCTCACACATAAATGGCAGGCAGAGCCTTCAGGGACTACCTTCCCTCCAGGGGGCCTAGTTCACTGGACTGGTCGGCAACACCAGGTATGCAATATGCCAGAGGTTGCTGCATACAGGATTCAGTGCCAATGGCAGATATTACAGGCCTTCCCGCTCTGGTGTGTGGGGTCTGGGTAGTTTCCACCTTGGTTTGCTGGCCATAGTAACTGATCTAAATATATCCTAACTCTGCCCTGAAAGGGGTAGAAGAAACAAGATCGGACATGTAGGAAAGAAGTGCCAAAAAGAAGAGATATTCCGAGAGACTCAAGGAAGCATCCATCACCTAGCAGCTCACAGCTACATCCCCCACACTGACAGTGCCGAAAAGACATAAAAACAAGCAGTAATGTTTCATTCCATGCACCGACAAAAAAGCAGACAAGCATTAAAGCAGATAAAAGGGACGGCTCCGCCATGTGGCCAAAAAGAAGATGACAAGTCCACAAAAAGATGACTCTTCCATTGTAAGCTCTAAAGAGCAGGGCCCTCTGATTCCTCCTGAATTAAAGTGTATTGTCTACCCTCAAGTTGTAAAGCGCTGCATAAACTGTCAGTGCTATATAAATCTTGTATAATAATAATAATAATAAACTCCCTATACAAAACTGCCCATCAGCTGCAATGGCTTTTGTAACAGAAACCCAATACAAAGCCTTACCACAAAACTGAGGAAATCTAAACCCAGTAAGACCAGCTAGGTACTCACTCCACGGCTGGAGTAGCACTGTTACGTCAGGCCAGTATTTTCTGAGGGCTCTATAGAGAGTCCTGTAATAGCTGGAAGACAGATCTGGTTAAAAAGACTCACAAAGCGCATGTCTCTAGTCACGACAAAAAAATCCTCACACAATGCTGTCCCGAAACTTGGAAGTCATAGCTGGAACACAGATGGTTGTCACCACTGGCAGTGCAGAGACCATGCCAATATAGAAAACTGGGAAAGCCAATGTTCAGAGGACTGGCGAGACTTCCAGAGCTTCATATATCAGGCAGAAATTTTAGATATCTTCTTAACGGGGAAAAGATCCGGGATTTCAATAGATCTGGTATGAATCTACTTGTGCCAATGCCTGACTGGAGAAACTTCCAGGATTTCATATACCCAGCATGCATCTACCAGCAACTGTTAATAGTAGAAAATATTCCAGAAAAAAAAAAAAAAAAGTCTTTGACAAGTTAATAAAAACACATCCAATGACAACCTTTTTTTGCCTTTGCGTTTCTTCTGTAGGGGGCAGTATAACTCGACTAAGAATTCCTGTGCCCCTCAGTGAGATTTATATTTACTTTAAGCCGAAGTAATGATCCATTGCTGTAACTTCTACCAATAAGATTTCTTTACATGGTTGCTGTTCCAGAATTTTATGATTGTAGTTCATTTTTTGTACTTTTAGATCAGGGGTCTTAAAACTATGGCGCTCCAGTTGTTTAGGAACTACAATTCCCATCATGCCTGGTCATGTCTGTGAATGTCAGAGTTTTACAATGCCTCATGGGATGTGTAGATCTGCAACAGCTGGAGGGCCGTAGTTTGAGGATCCCCGATTTAGATTGTCATTGCAATGGCTTGCTCTACGGTGGGTAATAAACCTAGCAGCACTGCTGCATGCCAAATCCAATGCAGGTTAGGTTACACTACATTTTATTTTTATTTTTTTCAATCAGACAGAGGAATAACCAAACACACTACTAAGCAGACAAGAAGCTATGTCTCCCCAGTGTGAACATGTAGACAAAGTGAAAACAGCATGTCAAAGTGATTAATAGATAATAGAGATAAAAGCAGCTCAAATTAAATGCAAATCTCCACCCATTTCTGTAAAGTCAGGCTTGGTGCTCTCCCAAAACTTTTGGCCTTCTATGTGATGGGTCAGCCTTACTGACCAATAAGGAGCCTCAGAGATATGTCCAAGTACAAATTTTACAGTAAAAGTTGAGATTTGCATATAAATTCAGATGTCTATCTATGCATTTGATTTGATTATTATTTGATTATTATGCATTCGATATGTAGTTTCACTGTAGGTAACCTCTGTTTATTAATTTTCATATACCCAATTTGAACTGTCCAGAATGAAGAAAGCTTTACGGTGGAACGCCAGCTCCATAAACTCACTGCACTGCCATGGATGAGCGAGTTTGGGGTGGAGGAGCTTGACTGGCCCTGCACAGAATCCTGACCTCAACCCGATAGAACACCTTTGGGATGAATTAGAGAAGGGACTGCGAGCAACAAACTGGGCTCACATGAATTGGGTAGAATGACATGAAGAGGATCAGCAACACTAAACAGAAAAGGAAGTTGTAAAGTCAGAAGGTTTTTTTATCTTTAAGCATTCTATGCATTAACATAAAAACCCTTCTTTGTGCAGCAACCTCCCCAGCACCCCCTAATACCTACCTGAGCCCCATATCTGTCCAGCGATTTCCAAGAGTCCCTCGGCCGTCCAGGACTCTCTCTCCTGATTGGCTAATACACAGCCGCAGTGCTACTGGCTCCGGCAGCTGTCAAAGTCAGTTAACCAATCAGGAGAAAAAGGGTGCAGCGCCGAACGGCAACTCCGTAACTGAATGGACACAGAGCTGCAGCTTGGCTCAGGTGCCCCCAAGGCAAGTGGCTTGCTGTGGGGTCACTTGACAGGAAGGAGGGGCTAGGAGCAGGAATGAGGGAGCCAAGAAGAGGAGGATCCCGGCTGCTCTGTGCAGAACCACTGCACACAGGTGGTAAATCCAACGTTTGTTTTTTTTTTTTTTTTAAATTAACACAAGACTTTAGGCTACGTTCACATGTAGGCGTTTTGAGGGAGTTTTTCTGCTCTAGGATTAGCTCTCAAAACGCCCAACAAGACAAATCCGATTCATTTCAATGGCCCCTGTTCACATCTGAGCGTTTTGACGCCGTGAGCAAAACGCCCAACGCTCAAAAAAGTACATGAGCTTCTTTTTGGGCAGATTACAGGCGTTTTCCATTGGTCTCTATTCAATCTAAAAACGCCTGAAAAAAACGCCCATAAAAACGCCTGCAAAAAAAACGCCTGTAATAGCAACGCCAAGATGTGAACGTAGCCTTACATTTACAATTTAACCACTTAAGGACCACCTGCTGTACATATACTGCAGCAGGGCGGCCCTTAAGCGCAAAATCACGTATATTTACGCGATTTTGCTTTGAGGCTCTAGGGGGCACGTGTGCCCCCGCCAGAGCCACGCCCCCGCTGTGATTAGACACAGCGAGAGCCAGTCCATGGGTCCAGCGGCCGCAATGGCCACCAGCGATTGTCAAGGGCAGGGCAGATGGCTGTTCTGTCAGACAGGAAGGGAGAGATCGTGTGTTCCTTCTAGGAACACAGATCTCTCCCTTCCTGCAGTCAGTCCACTCCCCCCACAATTAGAAAGCACTCCCTAGGAGCACACTTAACCCCTTGATCGGCCCGATGTTAACCCCTTCCCTGCCAGTGTCATTTATACAGTAACAGTGCATATTATTTAGCATTGATCACTGTATTGGTGTCACTGGTCCCGAAAAAGCGCCACTGAGTGTCAGATCTGTTCGCCGCAATGTCGCAGTCCCGCTAAAAATCGATGATCAACGCCATTAATAAAAACAATAAAAAAAAGCAAAAAAGTCCATAAATCTATCCCATAGTTTGTAAATGCTTAAACTTTTGGGCGAACCAATTAAAATACGCTTTTTGGAATTTTTTTTTACCAAAAATATGTAGCAGAATACAAATTGGCCTAAACCGATAAAGAAATTAGATTTCTTACATTTTTTTTATTGGGAATGTTTTATAGCTGAAAGTAAAAAATTGTTTTTTTTTTTTTTCAAAGTTGTCGCTCTTTTTTTGTCTATAGCGCAAAAAATAAAAACCGCAGAGGTGATCAAATACCACCAAAGAAAGCGCAATTGACAGTTAAAGCAACCCAGTGCCATATTGCAAAAAACGGCCTGGTCATTAAGGGGGTAAAACCTTCCAGATATAAATATGGTAACATACACCATGCCCAAAAGCCAAACCACCCCCCCACCTATGTATGAACCTGATGTTGGGGGGGAAAATATATGGGAGGAACCTGTATTGTATTCCGCCAGTACATTGTGGATGAAATGCTCTGCAGATTTAATGCAAAATTGCAGTAAATGCACATCGATCATGTCGCTGCATTTACTATTTATTGCAAAACGTGAACTGAGCCTTTTAGTACCGCATATCCAAAATAGCTTCAGAAATGAGTACATTCTCCTGTAAATGTTATTGCACAGACTTTCAAGTGCACTAGTCACTTTGAACCAGCAGACAGACCAGGGGAAGAAATTCTTCCAGTGACAGCAAAATGATACCAGAAGATATAGGGGCATCGGCTATCTGGCTATAAGCACTGACCAATCTTTCCTTATAGCAAAGCAAACACTTACCTTGTCGCTATGCTCCATAAACTCAGCCAGATTCAGCAGAGTCTGAGTGACTTCAGCGATATCCTGAGAGGTCAGGGCCATCTCTATACTGCGGATGAGCTCATCTTGCTGATCTTCATTTAGCTCTGACCAGCAGGAAAGGAAGGCCGCGTTAAAAAGATCTCTGTTTGGAAGTACAAAAAATATTCAGCCACAATTTCAAAATTCTTGGACACCAGCTGAACCTGACACAAAGCTAGAGACCCACCTGGCCAGAGGATTGTACGCCTGGGCCAATGACCAGCAGGATCGAAGGGCAGGCGAAGAGGAATCCTTAAGCAGCTCCACGCTCAGTCGTCTCAACCACTCCAACCAGTCATCTTTGGAGACTCTGCGGGCTGCACCCCAAGCCTGTGAGACGGAGAAGACCAAAAAAATGTTATGTGGATATTTAAATCTCTACATTTAACAGATGCCTCCATTAAAATGCAAAAGAAGCTTATTACACCCCTTTGCAAAATCCAGGTTAAATTATATACCTGATAAAAAATGCATTAAAGCAAGCTATCAGATGGGCATAAGGTCAGAATTTCACATCACAAACATACTTCGGCTACAACCTCTGTCAGCATTGGATTGCCATCTGGGTCCCTACTAGGGAGATTACCCCTCACTTCCTGTTTCAGTGCTAACAGTAAAAGTAAGAAGGGAACCTATTCAATGGGGATATTAACAGAACACGTGGTGCTCTAGGAATTCTTTGTCAAGCAAAAATATATTTGAAATTAACCTATACTAAAAAAAGTATCAAGCTAAGTTAACCCGCTAACATACCTGTACGTCGGCTTGAAGAAGTGGTTGTACCAGGGTGATATGTAGCTGCAGGCATTAACCCCGTACCGTTTTTTAGAGCCGGCGGTCAGCTTTCTGGTGATAACAACCGATGCAGCTCAGCAGCTGCTCAGCCGTAATCCCAGCGAGCCCGTGCAGAGCAGCGGGAGGGGGGGAGAAGTCTGCCGGCTGGGATTGGGTCTCCGATCAAGTAACCTGGAAGCGACGTCACAATGTCACTTAAAAATTGACACGGTTTTGCTATTAGGGCGCCGATTTAAAAAAAAAAAACTGGCAGTATTCAAAAATGCCAATTTCGGCGTTTTGCGTACTTTGAAGTGCATTTGAGGGGTTTGGGGTCTTCTAGACCCCAGATCCCTCCCATAAAGAGTAGCTGTCACTGCATATTACTGTCAAAAAAGGATGTTTACATTCCTTGTGACAGCAATAAAAGTTATCATATTTTGTTTTTTTAACCAATTCTGGACCGCCCAATGCAGTTTTACATTGGTACTTTGGAGTTAGATAGCAGCATTATGGCAGCAGATAGCTGCCATAACCCCGGTATTTTCTTACAGGGCAGGCGGTCCGCTTTCACATAAAAGTGGTCCCAGTGGCAGATTCCCTGCGGGATCACTTTTATGGGCGGCGGGAGAGGTATCTATTTACTTGGTGTAGCATTATCTTTCCCGATATAGGAAAAGATTGGGCTAACTTCACTGTTTTCTTATTTAATTAAAAAAAAACAATTTGCATTTGTAGTACCGATGCGCAAATACGGTGTGACAAAGTATTGAAACGATCTCCATTTTATTCTCTAGGGTCTCTGCTAAAAAAATATATATACATAATGGTTTGGGTTCTAAGAAATTTTCTAGCAAAAAATACTGATTTTAACTTGTAATTAACAAGTGTCAGAAATAGGCCTGGTCCTCAAGTGGTAAAGGAACATTGTTACAAATAAAAAATAAAATAGGAGAATTTTTTTTTTTTTTTACATTTTTAACCACCTCCCACCCGGCCATTGTACATATACGGCCGGGTGGGAGTCTCGTCCTTCTGAATGGACGTTCCGGAACGTTCTTCAGAAGGAGCGAGATCGTGCCACCGCGTGCACGCGGAGCGGCGCGATCTCGATGTGCCTGTGTCCCTCGGACACAGCGCAACAAGATGCGTCAGGAGGGCCCTGTGATTGGCCCTCCTGATCACATGACGGCTGTGTCCAATCACAGCCGTCATGCAATGTAAATACAGCCGTTGTAACGGCTTCGATCTCTTCTCCTCCCTGACAGATCCTGTCAGGGAGGAGAAGAAGAGGATCGATACTGGAGCCGGGGTGATCAGTGAGTATTTCTAAGTACTCACTGATCACAGGGGGGGTCTGTGCTGGTAATCAGAACATTGATTACCAGTGGGGTGCCACTAGAGCCACCAGGGATGCCCACCCATGACCACCAGGGATGCCCACCAGGGATGGCAAACAGCCTGCCAGTGGTGCCCTCCTATCAGTGCTGCCCACCAATGCCATATATCAGTGCTGCCCACCAGTGCCCGTTATTGCCACCCACCAGTGCCCATCATTGCCCACCAGTGCTGCCTATCAGTGCCCCCCATTAGTGCCAATCAGTGCCACCTATCAGTGCCCATCAGCGCTGCCTATCAGTGCCCATCAGCGCTGCCTATCAGTGCCCATCAGCGCTGCCTATCAGTGCCCATCAGCGCTGCCTATCAGTGCCCATCAGCGCTGCCTATCAGTGCCCATCAGCGCTGCCTATCAGTGCCCATCAGCGCTGCCTATCAGTGCCCATCAGCGCTGCCTATCAGTGCCCACCAATGCTACATATCAGTGCTATCTATCAGTGCCACATATCAGTGCTGCATATCAGTGCCCATCAGTGCTGCATATCAGTGACACCCAATCAGTGTCTCCTCATCAGTGCCTGTCAGTGCGGCATCATCAGTGCTCATCAGTGCAGGAAAAAACGTATCTATTCACAAAATTTTATAACCTAAACAAAAAAACTTTTTTTTTTTCAAACTTTTCTGTCTTTTTTCATTTGTGCACCAAAAAAGAAAAAACCTGGCAGTGATCAAATACCACCAATAGAAAGCTCTATTTGTGGGGAAAAAATGACACAAATTTGGTTTAGGTACAATGTTGCATGACCGCGCAATTGTCATTCAAAATGCAACAGCGCTAAAAGATGAAAATTGGTCTGGGAAGGAAGGGGGTTTAAGTGCCCAGTATTGAGGTAGTTAAAGCATCCCCGTGAGCTTGCGCACCAAAGAAAACGCATACATAAGTCGCGCCCACAAATGTAAACGGTGTTCAAATCACAACGGTGAGGTATCGCTGCGATCGCCAGAGCCAGAGCAATAATTCTAGCAAAAGACCTCTAACTCTCAACTGGTAACCGTTAAAATTTTTTAAATCAATGCCTATGGAGATTTTTAATCAGAGTAGTTTGTCTCAGTTCCACGAGTGTGAGCAATTTTAAACCGTAACCATGTTAGCCATCTATTTACTCGGCATGCCATCATCTTTCACAATATACAAAACAAGTGGGCTAACTTTACAGTTTAGTTTTTTTTTTTTTTAATTCAGTGAAGTGTATTTTTTCCAAAACCGAGCGTTTGAAAGACCGCTGTGCAAATACCGCGTGACAAAAAATATTTCAACGAACGCCATTTTATTCTCCAGAATCTTTGCTAAAAATATATATAATGTTTGGGTGTTCTAGCAAAAAATACTGATTTTAACTTGTAAACATGCGTCAGAAATAGGTTTGGTTCTTAAGTGGTTAACATATACTTGACACAATTAAGCCTTGTACACACGTACCAATCGTCGGCCGAACGATCGGCCGTCTTTTGTCCAGGGCTGTCATGTCTGTTGAAAACTGCAAAAGACTGCACACGAATTTTGTCGGCCAACAACAGCCGACTGCAGAAGTGATGTCATGTGATGGTTAACTTTCCTTGTGCTTTTTCTTTTCTGAGCATGCCCAGTCTTGCAAATCTGCTGTCTGTCGGCCGAAATCTGTACTGACTGGCGAACAATCGGCCGTTCTGGTGTTGGCCAACAAAAATTTTAATGCCTGCACGACAGATTCTGTTTGGCCGAAAATGCGCTGTCGGAAGCATCATACTAACAAGCCTACAATTGGGCGATCGGTCGTCGGCCGAATATTTACGGCCGACAATCGGTACGTGTGTACGGGGCGTAAGATGTCAAATTGTATCTATCTTACACATCACAGCAACACTCTTAAAAGCACTGCTGGAGCCTGTTAAAATTATCCCCAGCTTTTGCGGTAAGGAGAATGCAACTCTTCAGTCCCCCCAAGAGAGTTACTTTTGGCGCCTACCATATGCCAAAAATCTAACATCGAATCCAACATTATTACCCAGCACAGGAACACAGTACATTAGACAAACAACTCCATTACATGCCTTCTGCAAGTTGGTGGTGCTAACATGCAGCTTCTTCATTGGTCCAGTATCCAAGGGGCCATTGGCAAACAACTCGTTCCCCTTAGCGGTCCGATGTTGGTAAATCAAAGGATCCTCTTCTTCGTCAGCCAGAGTGTACCCCTAGAATGTGAACAGTCAAAGCTGTGAGGAACAAAAGAACAGTGCTCTATGCCAACTATACAGTACTTCTGGTTATTTAGGTTGATAAGAATATATAGTGGTACATAATCGCTTTGGTTTAGTTAGGAATAAAAAAGTTTCGCCCAACTCTGATTGGGAGCGTCATCTTTCTACTAGTGCTTGTCCTCAGAAGACTCCTACTATGCTCTATTGGGAACAAACTCTCCAATTTTCATCTGACCACAATGCTCTATTGGGAACAAACTCTCCAATTTTCATCTGACCACAACCATGGGCATACAGCCACGCGCGGCTGCCTCTCAAGCATTCCAGATGCCTCGCACACTGGGAAAACTCCCAAAAACTTCTCCATAACTGGTACCTCACCCTGGATAGACTAGCGACCATCTATTCCCCACAATGCTGGAGGAAATGCAGACATACAGGATCAGCCCCACACCTTTGGTGGTCTTGCCCTAAAATTGCTATTTTCTGGATTTGTGTGCCGCCTCCATCCTTAAAACACCCACTCAACCTGGACCCAAAACTACCTCCGTTCGTAATTGGAATTTGCTCCTGGTCTCCCAATTTTCATCTTATTCTAACCTATATATTCACTTCAGCTAAACTCACCATAACTAGAAGTTGGAAGCAAGCAATACCCCCAGTGACGACTGTCCACATTCAGAATGAACGTGCCCTGTTCAAACTTAGGATTGTCAAAGCACACCTTCTGGACAAATTCACTTCCACATGGTCTCCTCGGACCTCCCACCCCTCCTGCACACTCACTTCCACATGGCCTCCTTGGATCTCCCACCCCTCCTGCACACTCACTTCCACATGGCCTCCTTGGATCTCCCACCCCTCCTGCACACTCACTTCCACATGGCCTCCTTGGATCTCTCACCCCTCCTGCACACTCACTTCCACATGGCCTCCTTGGATCTCCCACCCCTCCTGCACACTCACTTCCACATGGCCTCCTTGGATCTCCCACCCCTCCTGCACACTCACTTCCACATGGCCTCCTTGGATCTCCCACCCCTCCTGCACACTCACTTCCACAAGGCCTCCTTGGATCTCTCACCCCTCCTGCACACTCACTTCCACAAGGCCTCCTTGGATCTCCCACCCCTCCTGCACACTCACTTCCACATGGTCTCCTCGGACCTCCCACCCCTCCTGCACACTCACTTCCACATGGCCTCCTTGGATCTCCCACCCCTCCTGCACACTCACTTCCACATGGCCTCCTTGGGCTTTAAACCACTCTGTGCTTTTGTTTCCTGAAGATGGGCGGGCCATATCTTCTATGTGACCTTCCCATAGGATGACTTGTGAAAGCACAATTAAAATAAAAATAACCTCAAATCATAATGCACTGCATGGGCTAGGTACAAGTTTGCTTTAAATATAGTAGGTGTAAGTGCCTAAAGCCAGGAATAGATGGAGCGAATCTCAGCTGGTTCAGCAGGTACCGGTCGAGATTCGATCCATCTATGGGCAGGCTGGTTGTACTGAATTCAATCCATTGATCGACTTCAGTACAACCAGCCTGTCAGATTTTTTTTTCATGTGATCACTGCCGGCGGCTATAGCCATCTGCAGTGATCATTGTGTTTTGCCAGCAGGGAAGGCTCCCCTGTGGCAGAACACAATTGCTCTGTGGGAGGGATTCGGCCATCAACACTGACTGTGTTGATGGGGAAATCAAGCAATTAATTGCATAATCTATGAGCAGTTTAAAGTTTTCAATATATTAGCTCACTGTTATAGCAAAACAGTAACTGTAAAAGATTGCCATGTCACCACCCTGGCCATGAATTGAGGCAGAGGTGTGTAAATCACAGAAGTGACTCAAGCAACTCACAAATATTTTTTGGAGAACAGAATCACATACTGTATAGTAGCTCATAGCTGTTTGGGCAGAGTTCAGAATAAATGGCAGGATTTTATAATTTCCAACCAGACTTCCTGTGACACACTAGATATGAAGGGTAAGGGGCCCAGGCTCCTGACCTCTCTCACTTGTAACACACCAGGTTGGAACTTCAAAGTTAGTGAATGCACATAAATTAAAGTGCAGCAGAATCACAAAATTAAAAAGCCAAGAAGAAAAATGGTTTGCTCTCTACTCAGCAGAGTGCGTTTTAACAAAGGAAAATCCGTCAGATACAAATACCTTCATTGCCAATATATTCTGAAAAGTGAATAAAAGATAGGGTGTTGGCGCTGCCTATTTAAAAAACAATAAAAACGTACAAACTGTAAATACTATAAAGTAACAGTGACAAATAATTTAGCGTAAATATTGCATGCTAAAACATAACTCAATACAAATGAGTGCTAATCAAAATAACGGAATTTTTGTAAAATCTTACCTGTAAAATTCCTTTCTCTGAGTCCTCCGACAGTCGCCGCCCCTTCATATTCATCACCAATGGGTTATGTCCTCTTATCCGTAGGAGTAGCTAGGCAATAGAATATGTTAGTACAAAAGACTTTTAACATATCCCCACCCCCAAGGGGTGGTCCCCTCAGTACATAACCCTCCACTTCCTGTAACCAAACCAGTTTCAGTGAAATAGCAGTAGAGAGTACATGAAAAACCCCAAAAGAGGGGCGGGGGCGGCGACTGTCGGAGGACTCAGAGAAAGGAATTTTACAGGTAAGATTTTACAAAAATTCCGTTTTCTCTTACGTCCTCCGACAGTCGCCGCCCCTTCATATTCATCACCAATGGGATGTCCCAAAGCAGTGTAAACATGAGGGGTGGGAAGAACGCAGCCGCGCCCAAGGCAACGCCGTCTCCCCATCAGAGAAAGGAACCTTACCAAAGGAAGGAAACCAGTTGGGCATAAGAACAAAACACTCGCTCAACAGGAGCAAGAAAACCCAGGGAAAAAACAAAAGTCCCAAACAGTCAAAGAACCCGCAACAAGGGCTTCTAGGGAACAGCCGCACTAAGAACCTTGCGGCCAAAGGAAGCATCAGCCGATGCCTGAACATCTACTCTGTAGAATTTTGTGAAAGTGTGAACGGTCGACCAAGTCGCCGCCTTACACACCTGGGCCACAGAGGCCCCATGACGACAGGCCCAAGACGTACTCAGAGACCTGGTAGAGTGCGCCTTCACAGGTACAGGGGGAACTTTCCCCTTCAAAGCGTAGGCCTGTTCAATGGTCTGTCTGATCCATTTGGCGATGGTAGAAGCCGACGCCGTCATGCCCTTCCGAGGACCTTCCGGAAGAACAAACAAGGCATCCGACTTGCGAAAAGACTCAGTCGACTTCAAGTAGACTCTAATCGCCCGGACAACATCCAAGGAGTGAAGCAGCACCTCCGTCGGATGCTTAGGCTTCGCGCAGAGCGAAGGCAGGACAATATCCTCATTGAGATGAAAGTCCGAAACCCTCTTTGGAAGAAAAGAAGGGTTAGGTCGCAAGACCACCTTGTCCAAATGCACAACCAGATACGGAGACTTGCAGGACAAGGCTGCCAGCTCCGACACTCGACGAGCCGAAGTGATAGCCACCAAAAAGGCGACCTTCTTGGATAACAAAGACAGCGAGATCTCCCTGATCCTCTCAAACGGAGCACGCTGCAATACAGACAGGACTAGATTCAAGTCCCAAGGGGGTAGAGGGTCCTTCCTAGGAGGGATCAGATGACGTACCCCCTGCACAAAAGTGCTAACCAAAGCGTTAGATGCCACAGGACGCTGAAACAGAACAGCCAAAGCGGACACCTGACCTTTGATCGTAGCCAGCGCCAAACGCTGTTCAACACCCGTCTGAAGGAAGGACAATACCCTAGACACTGAATAAGTGGTAGGAGAGAAACCCCTGGATTCGCACCAGGCAAAATACGCCTTCCAAGTACGGTAGTAAACCTTCCCCGAGGAAGACTTCCTCGCATTGATCAAGGTGTGAATGACCTCAGGGGAAAGACCCCTGTTCTTCAGGACCTCGGTTTCAACAGCCAGGCCGTCAAAGCCAGCGACTGTAAAGCAGGATGGAAGATCGGTCCTTGCGACAGAAGATCTTCTCGAAGAGGCAGACGCCACGGGACGTCGATTGCCAGATTTACGAGGTCTGCGTACCAGGACCGGCGAGGCCAGTCCGGTGCCACAAGAATCACCGCAGTTGGTTCCGAGTGCAACCTGCGAAGGAACCTGGACAGCAATTGGAGCGGTGGAAACGCATACATCAGTCGGTACTGATGCCACGGGGCAACCAACGCGTCCGACGCGTCTGCCCGAGGATCGCGCGTCCTTGCCACGAACCGTGGAACTTTGTTGTTCAGACGAGACGCGAACAGGTCTACCTCCGGAAGACCCCACTTCGCGCACAACATCTGGAAGACATCCGGGTGAAGGGACCATTCCCCCTGGTCCAGGGTCTGGCGGCTCAGATAATCCGCCTGCCAATTTTCCACTCCCGGAATGTGAACTGCAGATATTGCCGGGACATGCGTCTCGGCCCAAGACAGAATCGCAGCCACCTCTCGAGCCGCCTGGGCACTCCTGGTGCCCCCTTGGTGATTGATGTAAGCCACCGCCGTGGCATTGTCCGTCTGCACCCTGACCGGACAGCCGTGGAGACTGTCCGTCCAACGACGAAGACAGAGGAGTATCGCTCGCAGTTCCAGAACGTTGATCGGAAGGGAGGATTCCTCCTTCGACCACACACCCTGGGCGGACAGAACGCCCAGAACACCACCCCAGCCCGACAGGCTGGCGTCCGTGGTGATCACCGTCCATGAAAGGGGACGAAAAGACTTGCCCCCCGACACTGAGGGGGACCGAAGCCACCACAGAAGATCCCTTCTGGTCTGAGAACTCAAGGATATCTGAAGATCCAGAGAGTGCGGTCGCCCGTCCCACTTGGACAATATCTCCGCTTGGAGACCCCGAGTGTGAAACTGAGCGAAGGGAATCGCCTCGAAAGCCGAGACCATCAATCCCAGACACCGCATGCACGTCCGAATGGACGAGAACTGATTGTCCCTGAGGGACCTGACTCCCTCCTGAAGAGTCCTGAGTTTGTCGTCCGGTAGGAAGACCTGCGCCTGGACAGAGTCCAGAATCATTCCCAGGTATGGGAGGCGGACTGACGGGCACAATGTTGATTTTGGGAAATTGATCGTCCAACCAAACTCTTGCAGAGTCTGCAACGTGACGGACAGATCCTTCACCAGACCTTGGTTGGTCGCAGACCGAACCAGGATATCGTCCAGATATCCCAGGACCGATATGCCCTGGGCTCTCAACAAGGCCAGAACCGGAGCCAGCACTTTGGTGAACACCCTCGGAGCCGAGGCGAGACCGAAAGGCAAAGCCACAAATTGGTAATGATCCTCCGCTATGGCGAATCGAAGGTACCTCTGGTGACCCTCGAAAATGGGGATGTGAAGATACGCATCCTTCAAGTCGATGGAAGCCATGAACTCCCCCGGAACCAGGGCAGCCACCACCGACCGCAGGGATTCCATGCGGAATTTGCGCACCCGCACAAAGCGGTTCAGCGCCTTCAAGTCCAGAATCGGACGTACCTTGCCCTCTTTCCTGGGCACGGTGAACAGATTGGAATAGAACCCCCGAAATCTGTCCCGATGAGGCACCGGGACCACCACACCCTGAGCCCTCAGGTCCTGCACCGCTAGACGCAGGTCCCGCAAACGCTCCGGGGATAACAGAAGATTTGAGGGAAAAAATCTGCTCTTCGGCCGAGAGAGAAACTCGATCTTGTAACCAGATCGAACGACTTCCTGAACCCACCTGTCCCGAACCCGGGACAGCCATGGCCGAGAGAAAGCGAGCAAGCGTCCCCCCACCCCAGACTCGGGTGAGGGCGCCCCTTCAGGCCGCACTGTTGTGGGCCGCAGAACCGGATTGGCCGGACTTTTGCTTACCAGCCCACGGCTTCTTGTGGGAGCCTTGACCCTTTGACGGCTTGCCCCTATAGTGTGACCGAAAGGCACGAAAGGACCCCTGATGGGGTCGAAAGGAAGCATGCTTCTTACCAGGAGCCGCCTTGGGCTTGTGGGATTGGGGCAAGAGCGTGCTCTTACCACCCGTGACTCCCTTAATTAGTGCATCTAAGGATTCGCCAAAAAGGCGAGAACCATCATAAGGCAGATTGGCCAAAGTCTTACGGGAAGATTGATCCACAGACCAACACTTCAACCAAACCAGGCGGCGATTTAACACCGCCACACTGTGTACACGTGCAGCCAACGGAACCATATCCAGGTCCGCATCACACAAGTACATGACACCCTGGTGGATTTGATCCACCATATCCAAAGTCGCCTGGGGGGCAGAATCAGCCACCAGGACCCGCCTAAGCACCTGCGTCCAGCTCGCGACCGCTTGGGCCGCCATAAGAGAAGCAAATAAGGCTTTTAACATAGAACCCATAATAGAATAGGTGTGACGGGCAAGGGATTCCATCCTCTTGTCCGTGGCATCCCGGAACACCGGGGTGTCTTCAGCCGGAATCGCAGTGGATTTGTTCAAAACCGCTATCGCATGATCCACCGGCGGTGGAATACACCAGCGCTCATCAGTAGCAGGCGTAAAGGGATAGCGTAGCTTAAACCTACTAGGTACAGCAAACGGCTTGCGTATATTACGCCACTGTTCTTTTACAGCGTTTTGGAAATCATCAGTGCAGGGGTACACCTGCGACGTTTTGCGCCTTTTCTGCGTCCCATAAGCCGCCAAGGCAGCTGGAGGACATGATTCTTCCCCTAACCGCAGTGTTTGCTTGATAGAAGCAACCAATTCATCCATGAGTGCAAGCTCCTCAGACGAGCCAGGGGGAGAATTATCAACCCCCTCCACCTCAGCCTCCATTTCTGACCCGATAAGGTCCAGGGAGGAACGGGACCCCGATAAGGAGACCCCAGCCACATCAGCCCCAGCACCATCACCCTCTGAATCAGAGGAAATTGAAACTCTGGGCCTTTTTGTGGATTGAGCAGCCACCAGCATTTGCACCTGAGTCGCAAGGCTAGCCACAATCGCAGCCAAATCCCCCCCAGGGGGGGAGAGTGCAGACCCCTGGCTTCCCACTAAAGTTGTAGGAAATTTGTTTTCCTGAGAATCCATGCCCCTGTAGCAGTAAAATAAATGGGTGACCGCCCCTTTAAGAGAGCGCTGCGATCGTAGCCCACTGCACACAAACACCCCACACAAGGGACCCCCACAGGGACAATTAAACCAAGGCAGGATACAGGGAATAGAGGGAAATGAACCTGGAGATCGCTGCTGCTGCTGCTGCCTGCGGTGCTCCTGATGGAAAGGAAGTGCTGGTATACAGGGCGCTCTATTAAAGCCTATGGAGGCTACAAGAAAATGGCCACCATGCATGTAAAACATGCGGCCGGAGCGATCGCAGCCAAAATGGCGCCGTTTGGCGCCGAAACCGCCGCTCCCACACCCCATGAGGGTGAAGTAAAAAAAACATCCAAATTGCCCAGCAAAAGGAAGCATGTTAAACCGCCGCAGCGGCGCTGTAATGTGCCCCAAGCATGAGAAACTCAAGCCCCACAGCACACAGCCGTTCACATACAGACTGACACAGAGTGCAGCACAACCCCCCCCCCCTCCTGCAGCCCACAGCATGCAACATGAGGGATAGGGAGACAGTAACATTGTGAACACAGGGTAAGGTAACACAGTCCCAGACTGACACCCCCCAGACAGACAGGTCCCCACAGACATACACTTACCTCTAACATGGCGTGGGGAACCCGCACAGGCGAACAAACCGCTGAACATAAGGCAGGGAGAGTCGCATCTAGGACGCATCAGAAGGTGGGTTGAGAAACCGCACAGCGTCCGGTGAGGTAGCCACCTCACCTGGCATCCCTGCACGACACAGGGATGGGTCGTTCAGAAAACTCAGGAGCGATACCTGACTGAACGCTCGATGGCGGGCTGAGAAACCACCGACCCACAACCTGCGACCAGGGGGGTCAGCCCGAGACGCAGCCCGCATGATCCTCTTCTTCCGAAGAACTAACTAACGCTGATAAAATAACAGCTAACAAGAAAGAGAGAAAAAACTCAAATAAAATCCAAAGAAAGGAAAGAGAGCTGAGACAAGGTGTCCCAGCACAGAAACATCCAGCCACTCCTGACAGCTAGACAAATGAAACTGGTTTGGTTACAGGAAGTGGAGGGTTATGTACTGAGGGGACCACCCCTTGGGGGTGGGGATATGTTAAAAGTCTTTTGTACTAACATATTCTATTGCCTAGCTACTCCTACGGATAAGAGGACATAACCCATTGGTGATGAATATGAAGGGGCGGCGACTGTCGGAGGACGTAAGAGAAAAAGGTGCTTAGCAGATAAAGTGCTTATCAAATAAAGTGTTGTAGTGCACGTGCAAAGAATTCCCAACTGTATCATACAGTATATGGAAAGTGCTGTAAAGAGCTGGGGAAAGAACTAGTATGCAAAGGATAAATATACAAATACAAGAAAAATGTAAAAAAATGAAAACACAATCAGAATAGTGTTGGTGTACAAATAGAATATACTAAAAGGAAACACAATCCAAATAGTGCTGGTGTGCAACCAATCTGTGAATAGTCCCAACACAATCCAAATAGTGCTGGTGTGCAACCAATCTGTGAATAGTCCCAATGATGGAATTTCTGTAGTCCGGTGACTGAGTATATTGTGCAGGAAAAAATATATATATGAGTGGTAGGTGACAATCACTGTATTCAAAAGGGTGACCCCGTGCCGTGTGGTAGGGTGCTGCGTGGTCCTTTCTGGTGAAAAGGCTCACTTACCAGAAGCACCCACCCCACACAGGGGTATAAGGCGGGTGTATAAGAATCAAGGGTCTCGGTGTCTCCCCTCCTCCTGGGTCGATGGGTCCCTGAAGTGGTCCCTGAGGTCCTAACTGGAGGTATCCCTGGGGTACTAGTGGATCCTACTATTCTCCTATAGGCTAGGGATGATCCGAGAGGTCCGCCAGATATAGCTCATAGCCGTATACCAAGGGATGATAGATAGACAAGGCACATAGCGTAATACCGTCTAGGAGGTTTATTCAATATAAAACAGAGAGGTACTCGCAATCAGAAATAAGTAAACAAGCACAGGTACGAGTGTGGAGCGCGATGTGGTCCAAGCCTCGTTCTCTATGTGCGGGAACCGGAAGTGACGCGGCACGCGTTTCGTAATCAATATGGCTGCTGAGGACGTATTGATTACGAAACGCGTACGGCGTGTCGCGTCACTTCCGGTTCCCGCACATAGAGAACGAGGCTTGGACCACATCGCGCTCCACACTCGTACCTGTGCTTGTTTACTTATTTCTGATTGTGAGTACCTCTCTGTTTTATATTGAATAAACCTCCTAGACGGTATTACGCTATGTGCCTTGTCTATCTATCATCCCTTGGTATACGGCTATGAGCTATATCTGGCGGACCTCTCGGATCATCCCCAGCCTATAGGAGAATAGTAGGATCCACTAGTACCCCAGGGATACCTCCAGTTAGGACCTCAGGGACCACTTCAGGGACCCATTGACCCAGGAGGAGGGGAGACACCGAGACCCTTGATTCTTATACACCCGCCTTATACCACTGTGTGGGGTGGGTGCTTCTGGTAAGTGAGCCTTTTCACCAGAAAGGACCACGCAGCACCCTACCACACGGCACGGGGTCACCCTTTTGAATACAGTGATTGTCACCTACCACTCATATATATATTTTTTCCTGCACAATATACTCAGTCACCGGACTACAGAAATTCCATCATTGGGACTATTCACAGATTGGTTGCACACCAGCACTATTTGGATTGTGTTTCCTTTTAGTATATTCTATTTGTACACCAACACTATTCTGATTGTGTTTTCATTTTTTTACATTTTTCTTGTATTTGTATATTTATCCTTTGCATACTAGTTCTTTCCCCAGCTCTTTACAGCACTTTCCATATACTGTATGATACAGTTGGGAATTCTTTGCACGTGCACTACAACACTTTATTTGATAAGCACTTTATCTGCTAAGCACCTTTATTTTGATTAGCACTCATTTGTATTGAGTTATGTTTTAGCATGCAATATTTACGCTAAATTATTTGTCACTGTTACTTTATAGTATTTACAGTTTGTACGTTTTTATTGTTTTTTAAATAGGCAGCGCCAACACCCTATCTTTTATTCATTTTATATTTAGTCCCCGGACTAATATTCAGGGAGGCTGCAGCCTACACTTACACACACTATCTATATATTATATTTACTCCACACACTTGTCACTGGGATATATTTTCTTTGCACAATTTTTTGGGCATATCCTATTAGAGTCCTCTTGCGCGGAGTTTATACATCTCATATTCTGAAAAGTGCCATCAACTTAAAAGAATTCTTCTATACTGACCTTTAATATCCTGCATGTCAGAACTTCATAACGTTGGTGCAAAATTCTGTGTTTCACCAGCACTTTATTCACCATTGGAATGAATATCTGATACTGAAGAAGAAAATAAAAAAATAAATAAATAGGTCATATTCCAAGCTAAGATGCATTGTCATTTAATATTCTGTATAGTTGGTATCCTATTTATAAAAGCACACAGTATTACCATGGTGGAAAAAAAAAAAAAACACATAAAATCCAACCTGTCTCCAAAAGCCTGGGACCCTCTAATGTGCGAGAATGTTGAGGAAAGCAAGTGACAGGCTGGCCCGTACTCTTCATTGCTATCCTTAAAGCTGAACTCCGGGCACAGAAACTTTACATATTCCTCAATAGCCATAAGTAATGTAAATCCACTTTGTGTGCACCAAATAGCTTTGAAAACCCAAGGTATTACCTTGTAAAAAGCGAAGTGACATCATCACTGTGCTGTATACATCCTCTGCAGCGTTATGGGAAGGATCCAGCAGCTCCATCCACTTGAGCAGGGATCTTCAAACTACGGTTCTCCAGCTGTTGCGGAACTACACATCCCATTAAGCATTGTAAACTCTGACATTCACAGACATGACTAGGCATGATGGGAATTGTATTTCCCGAACAACTGGAGGGCCATAGTTTGAAGACCTCTGCATTAGAGGCTGCCTGCAAAAAACTACAGAAGGTGGGCAGAGACAAGGCCGGTCACCATGCACAAGGATAGAGCGCAGCAGTGAGCGGTCTATTACAGAAGCTCCTGAATAGAGGGGAAGTCTCACGCTGGACTACTGCACAGATCTGGAAGAAATACACAAACCACTCCAAGATTCAAGGAATGATACACTAACCGCTTGTATTTAGACAATATTTGCTTATCCCGGAGCCACACTAAATAGCAGCAGGGCATAAGATGGGCTAACCAGCAATTACCTAATCTTTCTCTGGTTAGTACATACAGGCTAGAGTACGCCAGGAACTCTCAGCAGACATTAGAAGGTATGTGTGGTCAAATGCGTTGCACTCTAAATGGAGCTGTGCAAGTGCAGCTCTGTTTACATTCTGCAGAGGACTGGGAATAGGAAGGCAAATGTATTTTTTACTGCAGAAGACACACTGAATGTCTCTTCTGCAATAAAATGACTGCCTATTGGCAACAATTAACACATTACCTTAGTTACCACTTAGTTTCAAATAACAGACTTACTGGCCAAAAAACAAAGGGCTAACAAAAGAAATTTAATTTGGCCACCACAGCCAAGCTTTTTACTTGGTAAGGCTGCAATATAATAAACTTGTGTTTTGGGTTGAACACCGCTTTAAATAAATGTACAAAAAAAATACAGAAGCCTGAACTAATCTACATCTTTGCAATGTTAAATCGCTAGATTCTTTTAATTCTTTATGCTCCTATTGTCCAACCCCTTCACGCCTAAGGCTCCCTTTTACACAGGCTTTCCGATCCGGTCCACCCGTCAGTTTTTCAGGCGAACCGGATCGGATGCTCCATGCAGCCCTATGGCAGTGTTTCTCAGCTTCGGTCCTCAGGGCACACCAACAGGCCAGGTTTGCAAGAAAACTGAAATACATCACAGGTGATATCATTTGCTGCTCAGTGATTGCAGTATTCTAGTCTGCATCTTCCCAAGGTAATACTTAAAATGTGGCCTGTTAGTGTGCCCTGAGGACCGAAGTTGAGAAACACTGCCCTATGAAGAGGTGGATGTCAACGGAGACATCTTCGCTGACACCCGCTGCTATCCGATCCAATCCTGTCCGTGAAATCTGAACGGATGGAAACCCTATTTTCCATCTGTCTGGAGGATCAGATAAAATTGAGGACAGGCGGTCCGTTCTCATCCGATCTCCCATCGAGGAGAACGGGGATATGACAGCTCCGTCTCTGCACATAGAACAGAGATGGAGCTGTCATCCGCCTGCTCAGTGGGGATCGGCGGATCGATACCTGCTGAGAAAAACGGACCCTGTCAGGCGCACTGCCCACGTGAAAGGAGCCTAAGGGTAAAACAAATCTTAATGCCTAAGCCCAATTTTGCAACTTTGTCATGTGTTAGTAAAACAGTACATATCACAACTAATTTGCGCATCCAGGTGGGTTATACCTTGTTTTTTTCAGGACAAATTGGACTTTTATTTGGTTGTAAATGGTAATGGATATCCCTTTTTTTTTATTATCAAAGGAAAACTGGCCCAAAATAGTAAAAAATAATATTTTTTAAAAATGTAACTATATGTATTTCTTGCTACTACCATAACCTACCACCAAAGAACCCACCAAAATAAATTCTGTTCCCGACAATATTGCAGCAATATGTGTAGGTTAATTGTCGTTTATACCTGTAGTACAGCCCAGAAACAATAGTGCACATTTTGTTTTTTAATCCTACCTAAAAAACACTGACATTAAAAACAAAAAAAATAATTTCTGTCCCTGACCCAAACCCTAACCCTGGTACTGACCTAGGTCAAACCTTAAAACAAGGTATTTTTTTTTTTTTCTAGCTTTGCAAGGACAGAGAAAAAAAAAATAATAATGTAACTCTCTCGTCCATTCACAGAGACAAAAAACACAGGGGAGGCTTCACAGTGACTGATCACTGTGATAGCCAATCAGAGGCTATTGCAGCAATCAGGTGACCCGGAATCAGAGATATGTAAATATGCGGCCCCACAGCAAAAAAAGCCCAGTCCAGTGGGGCCACAAATTTGTGTTACATCCGCGCCAAGGGGTTAAAGTAATTGTAAACCTCGGACATGAAATATGAACAAAGCACACCCCCCCCCCCGTAGTGTGTAATGGTCTTAATTCAAAGCATTAAATATAATTTCTGTCCGCTATCTCATTTCTCTGATATCAGCATGAGTCACTTTGGACGAGTTTTCCTGATACGTAGAGGAAAAAATTTGACAGGGGAGGGAGCTCCAAAATGATTAAGACTCCATTCACATCTAGGCGTTTTTGGGCAATTTTCTGCTCTAAGCCTCAGCTCTAAAAACAACTGAATGACCCAAACGCTCACTCCAACGGGAATTTAAGGTGTGCTGCTCTCCTCAGATGGGGAAACTCCAAAGACTCACACACCATCAGAAAACTATTTTAAAGTGGTTGTAAACGTTTTATTAAAAATAAACAAAATAATGCCTGTACTTACCTGCTCTGTGCAATTGTTTTGCAAAAAGCAGCCCCGATACTCATCTTCTGGGGTGCCCTGCCGGTGCTCCAGGCCCCACCTCTTTATCGGGTGCCCCCGCGGAAAGCGGCTTTCCAAGGGGGCACCCATGCGGGCTCCAGAGTCTCGCTGCTGCATCCATTGACAGACAGTGGGACTCGGCACTGCCCCCCGCTCCTGTGTCACAGCTTTTGATTGACAGCAGCGGAAGCCAATGGCTCCTGCTACTATTATTCTGTTCAATGAGGAGAGAGACAGCAGCTGGAGCCGTTGCACTCTTGCACATCGTTGGATCAGATCGGGCTCCAGTACGAAAAAAGGGGGGGGGGAATCTGTGGGGAGCTGCAGCACAGGTAGTTTTTCACCTTAATGTATAGATCGCGTTAGGGGAAAAACCTTGAGGCTTTACAACCACCTTAAAGCATAGAACCATGTTACTATAGTTTCATCCACATTAAAAAAAATAAAGGGTAAACTGAATGCACTTTTTAAATTTAGCAGATTTACATTGTTATCTGAAAAACATTTACTTGCTGCCTGTAACCGCGCTCCAATGAGCCATTTATGCAAAAGCCTGCAAAATGAACAGGTCTGTACCTTCTTCCCTAGCTGGAAGACCAGGGAGGAAAGCGTGTCCATGGCAGTGGTTCTCAGCTCGGGGCTGCTGTCCAATGTACGGACAATGGGGTGAATTATTCGGGAGGCATAATCTGTGAAATCCAGCGATTCCGTCAGTCGATCCACAGTCTCCAGGGCCACCCTGGCAAAATATTAAGGAATTTGTTCAAATTTCAATTAATTGAATCACATTTTACATTTATCCGTGGAGATTCGGATTCTTTTAACTGCTGTTTTTACTATATGTATACAAATCTTAGCTTTAAAAAAAAATTTAAAATAAAATTCATGACAAAGGATTCCTAAAGCACTAATGGGGTGACCAATAGACACCAGATGAAGCTAGCCGATTGGCCAGGTGCAGAGACACCGATTGTCAAAGTGAAATGTCAGACTGAGAAGTCCGATAAGGGATATCATAAGGGCTCTAGTTAATTTGTGCATTTAAATTGCAGCTCGAGCTACACAGTTTGTAAAAACAGGCTGTAAATTAAGATAAATATTTGAAAATGAAACGAGAGTCCCAACTGCTGCCTAAAACAATAAAAAAAAAAATAAATAAATATATACCATATTCTTAAATTTTTTTCCTTTCTTTCTGGCCATAAAAAAGTAAAGAAATGAAGTGTAAAAATACTATACACTTCCTTTTAAAGTGTGAGAACAGAGCATTAGCTGGCCAGTAGTTTCTTCTTACTTTCGTGCTGGTAACGGTGCGTCTGATGCATCGAAGAGCTTCACAATGGGTGGTAACAAGAGATGTAAGTAATCATCTAGATTGGCCCCAAACATCTGGATAGCATTCAGAAGCTAGAGAATAAGAAAAAAAGTGAATACAATTATATGACTTTCTTTGGCACTATTACACATACATATAGATCAAAATCAAAACAGGGAATGGAAGCGCAATGCAGTAATGGAAAATTATAATACAAAAATATCCTTTTACAACACATTGAACTCGAGAAAGGGTGGGTACACTGGAAACTGTTGTTCCCATGGTTTTTGTTCAAAGTTCACACGTTTGAATTCAAGATGGGGGGGGGGGATGCCCAAAACTGTTGTTCCCATGTTTTTGTTCATTGTGTTGTAGAAGAATTTTTTTATATTCAAATTTTAAAATTACTGTGTTGTGCTCCCAGTCCCTGTTTTCATTTTTTCAATGTTTGTTAGGTGATGACTGGAGCACACCTGACTTGCTTGATGCACATTTTGTCAAGCACAACATACAACTCCCTTTTGTCCTTAGAATTTAGTTTTTTGCCGAAAAAGTACCTTAATAACCACTGCTCGCCCGGCGCTGCTGTCATGCATGAATACTCGTAGAATGTGAGGAATAAGCTGAGGCAAGTACAACTTAAACTCCCCACCCAGTGCCAGGACAATCTGCTCAATAAGTAAAATGATGGTGCTCTGGATGGGATTGTTCATAGTCCAGTAATCCTGCAGAAAATAAGATGGAAACGCATCAGACAACAATCTAAAGCTGCAAAAAAAAAAAAAAAATCTTCTGTAGTTTGTAATTGCACATCCCCAGCAACATTTGGCTCGTCACAAAGATAGTTATCACTGTGGCCCAGGAACTAATAATGAGTAAAGAGTGGTGTGGAAATGGCCAAAGTTTGTTGTTAGAATACCTAACCACTCCCCTTAAAGAGGTTGTAAACCAAAAAAAAGAAGAGAGAAAAAAAAAAACTCTGTAAGACAAGACAAAGGCATAATGAGCTAGTGTTCATCGCATACTAGCTCATTATGAAATACTTGCCTTAGAACAAGCCCCCGCCGTGCCGCCCACTCAGCGGTGACACGGCCGACATGTTTGGTCGTCATGCTTCCTGGTTCGCTTCCTCCGTCCATCTGACTGGCTGCAGGCGCGATGACATCACATGCGCGCGGGAGTCGCCGTTCACGACACAGGGCTCTGAAGGAGCAGCACGGGTGGCCGTTCCTTCAGAGCGCATGCGCCGATGACGTCATCGACTGCATTAAAAGTAAATATCTTCTAAACGGTGCAAGTTAAATATTTATAGTACCTATAGGTAAGCTCTATTAAGGGTTTACCTATGGTACAAGTTATAAGAGAGAATTTACAACCTCTTTAAGCAGTAATTTATGTGACCAAATGTCTACGCCAAGCTTTCTCAACCAGGGTTCCTCCTGAGGTTCAGAGGGGGTTATTGAGAAACATGCAGTGAATAAATGTTCTCCTGCCTGCAATGATCACCTATGTTAGGGGGGAAATTCAACTGACCACCAAATAAAAGGGTAATTTTTACAGTGATCACGAATATTAGGGTGGCCCATATGCAAAAAAAAAAAAAAAAAATTGGGGTGCCCATCAAAGCACTAGAAATTTCCCCCCTGCACTCCAAAGAGAAGGAAAGGGAAGGGACAGGAGAAGGGAAAGGAAGAGCGAAACCAGGTAGTGGAGGGGTGGAACCACCAGACATTTCTGCTACAAAATACAAGATCATAAACTCCAATATTAAAATGTTTAAAAGATACAAATGTAGCCACTTTGTTCAAGATACAAATGTAGCCACTTTGTTCAAGATACAAATGTAGCCACTTTGTTCAAGATACAAATGTAGCCACTTTGTTCAAGATACAAATGTAGCCACTTTGTTCAAGTGCACAACTCCAGTTTACAGTCCTTTAGTCCCCGTTCACACTTAGGCGACCTGGTCGCCTCACAGGTCGCCTCCCATACAGAAGCTATGGACCCGTTCTAATAGGAGCGACACAAGTCGCTCCGACTTAGAAAAAGGGTCCGGAGCTTCTTTGGGGCGACCCGGAGGCGACCGCCATAGACTTCAATGTTATGAAGTCCGTGGCGCCGCTCCGAGGTCGCGGCGCGCTGCTCGCACCGCGACCTCGGAGGTCGCCTCCCGAAGTCGGATCGCCCCTATGTGAACGGGGCCTTAGAGTTGAGATTTTTAAAAAGGACCCATTAGGGGTGGGTGTTTTGGATATTCTCAAATCAACCTCACCCCCTCTTTCTTCGCCCCTAGGCTGCATTTTTCAGCCACCTTTGGATTATTGCCTCTTGACCATTCTATGGTCTATGGAATGTTATGTATATACAGTATTTCTCTATTAACTCACCAGATTATTGCCCGTAACTAATTTGTACATTCATATATTCATGCATTATTCTACATTTCTATAATTATTTTATCAATTTTGGCATTATAAAGATTTTTTGTTTTTATGGGTCCAGGCTATCAAGGTTAGAATGATCTATCGGTTTATCTTTATTAGATTTTGTATCATTTGTAGCTGGGCTGGAAAAAAAAAATCAATCATTAAAAGGGGATTTGTTCTGTCACTACATATACTCAGCATTTTAACACTTTATCATCCATATTATCTTTATTTCTATTTTTGATTGTAGTGCATTTTTCTTTAAGGCTGAACTTCCCCCAGCTATTTCTGTTAGTATGTCTGTATGCCACTATCTGTTCTGTTTGCATGTCTGTGTATCACTATCTGTTCATGCGGCTGGTGATGTATAAAAAGTAGGCCATCTCAGTTACCCTCTCATCTCTAGGATTAAGCCCCAAAGACGGGGCAAAAAATGTCAGATGGGCATAGCCAGGAGGAGTGCAGGCTGGAGCTGAATCTTTACCTATCGATGTAGTGGCTGGGTTTGGGTTTTTTTAATTCCTGCCCTCTCACCTCTGTTGTGCTGGTCATATAAAGTGATAGTTAGCCACACAAAATAAATTTGAATATAACCTAGACAATAACTCAGATCTACTAACCCTTTTGACACATGGTCATTGCTTAAAGCAGAATGCCAGCTTTTTACATGTGAGCACCATTCTTTGCATTAGTGATCGGAGCCCAAGTTGGAGTGACGATGCCCACAAGGTGACAGCCTAGGATTATGGCAATTTGCCTGGATGATACTGGTTGATGTTTTCCTGAAGATTAGCAACATCTAGTGGCAAAATGAAATTACTGGGGGGGTTCAGTTCTGTCATACGACTCTGCAGTCCCAAGTTGCACAAGTGTGAATGGGGCCTTACATTTCAGTTTATTGTTGGGAAGAATTTTCCAAACTGTTCCTTTGATTTTTCAGCTCTGAAAAGTTAACCGGATTTCTATTTTGTGCCCATTAGCTGGACAAAAAAAAAATGAACGAATGGTCGAAATGACAGTTTTTTAAACTATTTTTCGGCTAATGTATGGCAAGCATTACTATTGCTTCAGGCCTAGGTGTTTAACTTTTCAACATTTTCCAAAGTAAATTTTCGCCAAGTTTTTTTATTTTCCCCACAGTAAACATTAAAAACGTATCTTTCATGGGAAACAAGTGTGTTCATTGAAGATTTGTTGTAGGTTATGTAATGAAACCAACATCCGTGACATGAATGTGAGATTTTACGGGAACTTACAGCTGAAAAAAGGCTGACTCCTCCTCCCACTTTTTCAATATACATAAATCATGGGAAAATTATTCCAAACAATCTGTAAATCACAAAGCTGCCACCTGCAGATACATTTATACTTACTTTTATCAGGGCGAAGATCTCATCCATGTAAGGGCGGATATGACTCCGAACAAAGGAGACCAACATCCCCAACTGCTGGAACATGAACTGAGGAGCAAAAAGGGACACAGATTCAACAATCACTAAAACAAAAAACTTAAGACTGCAAATGCAAATATCTAATGGAAGAAATAATCTGAACACTCAGAAGAACCACATTATCTGGCTCATTTTCTTAGTGCTGTAGAATCAACCTCCCCTATCCCTCGGCACTACCAGCAAGTAGTCAAATGTGGCTACAGTCACCTTAGTAAAGTTAAAACACTTTGTAGGAAAATTTTGGAGATGAGCATAGTGCAGAGTCACAAAACCTTCAGAAAGCCACTTTAGTAGCATAGGAGGAATCCAAAATCTATGACGTTGTCAGCCACAATGTTCTTTTTCTTGCTTTCTTTTCTCCACATACAGCCAAATATGACAAACAATATCACGCTGTCCCAAAATTTGTCTGAATCCATCGCACAAACCAGCTAGCACACACAAGAACAAGTCACTCACTAAAAACTGCAATGCAGCACAGGAGGAGCAATACTTTCTGGGTAGTCTAAAGCCTGAAAAACTGATGTAAACGGATCGAAAACGGATGTAAACGGGTTAATTGGCTGTATCAGTTGTGGAGATTTTTAACCGATTCTTGACAAATATTACACATTTATGGGAACATCTCTCACCCACAGGTGGTTTAGTGAGTTTCTTGGATTTTGTGTATGTAAAATGGCTGCCGCATATTCAATGAACCACGCGGTTGTGGGGGGGGTGCAACCATGTGTTGATGACCTCACTCACAAAATTACCTGTTAGTGGTCAATAGGAATTATTACATCCTGTGGGTGTTTTTTTTGTATACAGGACTATAAAAAGAATAATTTGCATGAGGAAGTCCTCTTGGCTTTGGGCTGTGAAGAAGAAACATGCAGCCAGGATTTCTCATTGTCTTGGTTCTCCAGATATCCAAGCTGTTGACATTTAACTACCAGAGCGAAGAATTGATTTGATATTTTTGGGCATAGGGTTGTAGGTTTAAGACGTGGTATTTAATGTGATGTTTATGGTAACGTTTATGTGTAAGAAGCTTTATGTATTTTTATGTCCAGTAAAGTTTTGATTTATGCTTTTTATCAAAACTGCTCTTGGTGTGTCTGTTCATTTTAAATATTCACGTGGCTGTCCAGTATATCTTCATTATAAATTCTGTTTCCCACATTTGATACATCGGCGGATGCGAGCAGGACGGATGTCAACGGAGATTTAAGGGACTGAAGACGGATAAAGCAATGGATGGCATTTGAAGACAACTGGTACGTTTTCAGCGTGGCTAAACTGACAATGCCCGAGTGAAAGGGGCCTTACATAAAAGGCATCCAAAACAGTCCATCATCACTTGCAACTTGCTTGCGTCATGTGTCCTTCGGGACCTTGCCAATGGACAGCACATTAAAAATGTTCAACAAAACTAGGAAATTCCTCAAGGTTCCTCCATACAACTCACCGGGGCAATGGAGTTAGCAGTAAACCAACATGAAAATACCTGGCTAAGACTCAACAAAACACCCCTAAAAATAATATACTAAATATCCATATAAGAATGCCAACCGCCATTCATGCCAATGTGAATATAAAAGTTTTTTTGGAGTTCCTAAAAGTTAAAGTCCAGCCAGTAATACCTCAACTCCACTCTACCTAACCTCCACAGAAAATAAAAATTAAAGAACTGGTCAGGTCCCGAATTTTTTATATTCTGTAACCTCCTTTGATTACTTATGATGCCGTCTGGCGACATGCGCTATTCCTACACCTGGCTGTCCAGTGGTTTTGTCCTGAGAGGTGCTGAAGATTCCAGCGATGGCATAACATCACAGCGAAATGTACCATCAAAGTCGGTGGGATGAGAGCATGGATTGCAGTGAATGATTACTGGTCTTCACTTCCAGAAGAAGGCAAGAGCTCTAATTTGTCTGGAGATGGGCTTTAAATACACATACAGAAATACAGATTTCAGAAACAACTGGATTTCTTTACAAAAGTCCTTATTTCACAATAAAATTAACTCTG
Source organism: Pelophylax lessonae (assembly GCF_965119305.1). Classification (NCBI taxonomy): domain Eukaryota; kingdom Metazoa; phylum Chordata; class Amphibia; order Anura; family Ranidae; genus Pelophylax; species Pelophylax lessonae. Next base: position 33,828,801 of record NC_138779.1, read on the forward strand.
CAAATCACAGAATACCATGTCTGACCCGCTTCAGCCCTATCCCTGGGTGATCATAATGATAAACAAACAACTGCAGTGTTCTTTGTGAAGAGCGCCCCTCCAATCTCCACAGAGCTTCTCCAGTCCGGAATGAAAAAAAAAGGTGCTGGCTGTGGTAGACGGTCCTTGCTCTGACATAAATGAGGGCAATATACTGCGCTAATCCCAATAGACAAACTATAAAGCAAAAAAACAGCTCGCACAAATCCTGAATTGTGGATACAAATAAAATTTATATAAAACATGCAGCGCTTTAAAGTGAAGTGAACCGATCTCATAAGGTCCATAAATATTATAGGTGGTAAACAGTCCACATTAAGTCCACACACAATAATAAATAGGGGATCAAGTAAAGACTAAGTAAAAATTGGCCCCCTGATGACGTCTGATTATGACGAAACATGTAGGTGGAGTTTAGCTGGCGTGACGCTTAGTGCTTCGGAGGATACGGTGGCCATCTTTTTGGTGTCCAGAGCTGCAGCTATTTATGAGCTGTTACTTGCTGGATGTTGTGTAAGTGGCCAATTTTTACTTAAATAAACCTGCTAGTTTGTAATGCTACACCATGAGGAGTCTGTACTTTTTATCTCTGATCTGAGGTCTGCTAAGTATGTTTACCGGGCTGCATGACTAAAGCTGGATACACACTATCCAACTTTTGTGGTAAGATTTCCAATCAGATTTACCTTTTCTATGTAGTGCAAGGGCCTGCCAGATTGCATACAAATTAAAAGTGTTTAGGTTTGACCTCATATTATATGATTTTGGTAAGTCTAAAGGAAAAAGTCTTCAGAAAATCTTATAGTGTGTATGGCCCATAAGAGTATTGTGGGACCTGAGGCTGACTCTACGCGAGAGGAGGTTTATTGTGCACGCTAGACTGACCTCTGTAATGGGGGGTCTGTCAGATCCGGTAAGAGGCTTGAACACCTGGGTGACTGCTGGTGGTGGCTTCTGGATTCACATTTCACATTGGAATTGCGATAATACTTGATCCCCTATTTATTATTGTGTGTGGACTTTATGTGAACTGTTTACCACCTTTAATATTTGTGGACCTTAGGAGATCGGTTCACTTCACTTTAAAAGCGCTGCATGTTTATATAAATTTTACTTGCTCTGACATGGAACAAATCCATACGAGAAAGGTTGCACACTTATGACGTCAAAAAAGTAAAAAATATATGCAAATGTACTGTATGTATTGTACTAGAAGTACGAAAATCCGTAAAAGTGCTCCCTATGTATGTACAGTCTTATTAATGTATTCCAATACCCTCAAAGTGTGCCCTGTTTGTGGATTGCCACTGTAATGCACTCACATATTTCTGAACAGAAAACAACTGCTTGCAAATGGATAAGAAACTCATTATTACTGCTCAACACTAACAGAGGACAGTGATCAGCATTTACATAAGACAGTGATCAAAGGCCAAGAGGTGAAGCTTACCTGCGGCGACATTAATCCTGTCCTCTTCTGGGCCAAAGTCAGAATAGAAAATAAAAAGGGAGGAAGAGACATCGCATTAGGTTGAGGAACATAAAACAGTACAAGTAACCACTATGGCTGGAAACCATTATACATTTTCAGTATTATCTGTATTTTAAATTTTGCTTGGCTATTTTGACCTCAGACAATATCAGATGAGAAAACAGTAAGTTTTTACTGCCTAAGTACAATCTAGAGAGAGCCCCAAATGTTGTAAAATGTACGTTTACCTTTTCAGAAAAACAAAAATGAAAAGGTGAATTTGACACCCTACTGATTTTGCCACCCTCCCGGTACCCACTGTACTTACCTCAGTCTCTCAGTGTCCACAAAGCCGATTCAGCGGGACCTGAAATCCGCACTCTTCACCCTCTTCTTTTGGCAAGGCTTTCGGTACAGATCAGAACAATTCTCTGTGCTGGCGTTGACCAATCAGAATTGCTCTGAATAATCCCGAAAGACGTGCAGAAAGATGATGGAGAAGAGCAGGGATTTCAAATCCCTGGACTATTGCACCGGCTGGATATCCTTCAGCCAGGAAATGAGGTGGGCTCTGACTTGCTGTAGCTTCTAAAGCACACTGTGAGAAGCACACGGTGTGCAGTGAAATCAGAGAAAGCAATATCATAATAGGAGAGGAGCAAGTACAATTGTGCAAGACTGAGGAGCAGACTGGAGTTCAGCTTTATCTGACCTGAGCATGTTCAGCTCAGGACTCAATTTCAGTCAGTTGATACAATTTAGGAGAAATTTAAGGTATGGCATTTGGAGTCCGGGGGGGGTCCTACTATTGTGTGTTTAGGGTCTCATATTGATGCCTCCCTGTCTGCACACTCCATGGTGTTGATTTGTTCTTTATGTCCAATGGGAAACAAACTGCAATAGGCCTGTGTGATTCTCTCTGAGCAGTAAAGAATGTGACAATTCTTCAAGACTTACTTGAGGAGAAGGTTGGTGAGACTGTGGGAAGAAAATATAAAATAGACATCAGTAATGTCCCAGAAAAGAGAACCTGTTACTCTGTAAGAACTGTGAGTATACACACCTCCCGCACGTTGTTGTCACACAGGCGAATAACACTCAGGAAGGTTGGCATCACTTGAGGTAGAAACTGGACACATTTCAGTCCAAGAGATTTAAAAATAAAGGTGATGGCTTGAACCACCATGGTGTGGTGGTTAGACAGAGACTGGTCCCTCAGGATCCGCATTAGGGTGACCACAGACACAGCTGGGTAGAACTCATCTAGAGGAAGATTGCCCATATTCACCAGCATCTCACTGGTACTGCAATCAGCTGAAAAAACAGAGGGGATAGCGTAATAAGCACACGTTCACTCCTATGAAAAATCCCAACACTCAGGTTTATCCAAAGGGTTATTTTAAAAGGGATACACCGGAAGAAACATTTGAGCACATTTTATCACCTTTAACCACTTAAAGATCGCCCCATATATTTTTACTGCTACAAGACGGCTCTCCTGTGCAGAATCACGTACATATAGGTAATTTTTCACTTTTGCCTCCAGGGGGCGCACGCCGCTGGGTTGCTTTTGCTGTGATAGTCAGTAAAACACACAGAACTGAGATCTACCTACACAAGGCAGATCTATGTTCTGACATGGGGGAAAGGGATGGATTTTGTATTCCTACAAGCAGGGAACAAAATTAATCTCTTCCCCTAGTAAAAGCACCGAACACAGTACAAAAAAAAACACTGGCTAGGCACACAGTTAACCCTTTGATCACCCTAGATGTTTAAATCCTTCCCAGCCAGTGTCAGTAGTACAGTGACAGTGCATATTTTTAGCACTGATCACTGCATTAGTGTCACTGGTTCCCACAAAGTGTCAAAAGTGTCAGTGTCCGATTCTCCGCCGCAATATGGAAGTCCTGCTATAAGTCGCTGATCACTGCCATTACTAGTATAAAAGAATAAAGATTCTATAAATATATCCCATACTTTATAGACGCTGTAACGTTCAAATAAACCAAACGCTTATAGCGGTTTTTCTTTTACCAAAAATATGTAGCAGACTGGTTTTTGCCCATTGCTATATTTACTGACTGAACAGGATGCATTGGTGGGCCAACACAGAGATCACAGAATCAGACAATTCTCATGATCTATCTGGACAGGTGAAAATAATTCAGTGGCTTCCTCCCAGAATTTACTTTAGCCTTATGCCATTTCCTTACCAGAGTCCTGGTTGGTTTTAGACTCAGACAGACTGAGGGCTGATGCATCTCGAGACTGGTCAATCATTCCAATGTTCACTTTGTGCTTATACGGGTCCAGAGCACCCAAAAGGCCCAGCACCCGGATAGCCTGGAAGAAGACATGTAAAAATTAGTCCTGGGGGGGGGCTGGGGTGGTCTTTCAGTCACAATATTATAGCATGCCATATGCTTGATACAGCATAACTTACTTCTCGGCGGATACCCTGGTTCTGCTCAGTCTTCAGGAAATTTAGCAGCACCTCCAGCAAAGACGGGTATTTCCGGTATGGCTCTACCACATACCCTGTGCTGGCTACCAGCTGCCCAAGAGTCCATAGCGCCACCTAGGGAGAATAGCTAAGCGTCAGCCAAGATGTTCAGAAATTCCAGGCCTGACAATTACATGTGATTACACTTACCTGTCTCTTCGCCAGCAGAGATGAATCCTGCAACATATCCATAATAATTGGGAATAACTCATCCATCCACTTTCTCATCTCCAGTCCACTGACCTGGAAGGGAACAAAGAAAACTTGTCACACATTGATCATTGTAAAATATTGCATAAATGGTGTGTAAAAACCTAGGATGTAGCACTAAGCAACCTGAATATAATGATGTAACTAGTGTATTATAATGACTCATTTTTCTCTAGGTATAAAGCATTGTGAATGTACATATAATCACATAGAATATACTGTCTCATATGAGCTGTAATGTCAACCACAGCCGAACACCTAGCAAAAAAACAGTGAAAGCTGCAAGAGCCAGTCAGGTGGTCATGCTATGCTTTTGTTAGAAAAAGGGTTACCAATGCCGGCCTCCTGCACACTCTGCAGTGCTGTGTCGTCCCCCCCCCCCCCACTATACCAGGAGTTATTGTCACCTGCAAGGTCCAACAGCAACATTGCTCTGTACCCCAGTCTGACCCCACACTGACAATGCAGAGCACCAAATGCCATTCACAGCCACCCAAATCAAATTCCTATCTAAGGTTTAGGTAAGTACTCCATTGAGGCAACCCACTTCAGTTAAAGTGGTTGCAAAACCTTACATATACCCAGAGAAGGGGCTATCCTCAGGTGATACACCGAAATGAAACAGATCCTCCTACATAAGTTGTACCTGTTTATCTGTAGTTTTCCCTTTTCTACATCCGTTCAAAGTGCTGAATTTAAAAAGATTATCTGGGATTTCAGAAAAAAAAGGAGCTGAATTTACACTCTGCAGAGCTCAGTGGAGGGAAGAGACATGCCCCCCTTCACACAACAACAGAGCCTCCCGTCACCATTTTTCTCTTGGTGTCAGGAAAACTTGTCAGAAGGGATTCATGCTGATAGCAGAAGAACAAAACAGGAGACAGAAATTATGCTTAGTGATTTTATTTGCAACAAGTACACACTATAGAGGGATATGCCTTGTTCATATTTCAGGTCTGAGGTTTACAATCACTTTAACTGTGGAAAACCTGAGAAATTCAGAGCTGCCAGGTGGGGCCTTTTACCCTGGTAATTATTAGTATCTGGTCGCTACGCTGGCTGGCAGGGTGGATGGACGTTCTGGGGGGCTTGGACCCTCTTATCTCATCCCTTATTCACACCGCAGCTCTCGAGGATTCGGTATCCAGAGTTATTTTTCAGTCACCAAGGCAACCTGGAATTGTCCAGCCCTGCGCGAAGGGTTCACAAGCTTTGGGTTTGTGTCAAAGGCATCAGTTTGAGAAGTTTCTGAGATCATTTATAATTCATTGACAGGTGCAACTGATCTCTTTCTGACCTGCTTCAAGCAGGTTTTGGACTGCCATAGGCTTGTATGGGAATGCAAAACCCGCTTGTTGTGAACAAAAGCTTATCAAGACACAGGTCCTAAGATCTATCACCAGTATCTGCCTTCTTCTTTAGCAGACCCCTAGTTCCAGATAAACTCCAATGAAACACTACATAGTCTGACCCCATATATAGAAACCCTTGCTGTGGTGTATAGCTTTAGAGTATAAAAAAAAAAATTACAAAATGTTGCCCAAACTGTAGTTCTGTAAATAGAGAGGTAGCCCTGTACTGCACATTGCCTGCTTTTGAGCTACTTATGACTCACTAATCAATCATTATCACACTTATGATGGCCACCCTTCCTTCAGACATACTGTACACACTGTGGTACAGCCCCATCCCACCACTAACAAAGCAGGCATGCCCATGGCCAGCCTGGCTTACACTCTCAGCATGTGTGCATTTGAGTAAAAATAAACTAAAGGGTTAACAATGTGGAGTTTTTTCTGTGGAGTTTTTTCATTTTTATATTATAATTGACTCTATTTACAAATGTACAGATAAGTCAGCAGTAACACACAGTATAAATCACCACACTCGCAGAAAGCAAAATTCTCTTGTTATGGCTTGCCATTTCTTGGTCTTTGTAGTATTTTATTCAATGAATACAATAGTGAATATCATCCTGTTAGTATGTGGGGGAAAAAAGGGCTCCTTCCTGATGAACAGGATGCACAGACTTACCTGGGCAAGCTCTCCAATTGTTGCCAAAACATTGGTAATCACGCCAGGGTTAGGATCTGGGTCACGGAGTTTTAAGATCAGAGCCTGGTGATTACAGAGAGATCATAGTCAGAAAGTGTTTGATAATGCAGACAAGCTATGGTATTCGTTACATTAAACCACTAAAAACACCTTCACATGATTGGGTTTTAAAACTGTGGTACAAAATCTTCCTCTCATATATGGGCAGATAGAGAACTTTTCTCTGTGTCTTTTACATTACATGTTGTCATAGTGTTTGGAGATCTCTTACTGCAGCCTCCTGGGATGCATGTTGAGCATCCCAGAAGGCTTACATATAGTTACATAGTAGTTGAGGTTGAATAAAAACAATAGTCCATCCAGTTCAACCTGTATAGGTGTGTGTGGCTGTAATCATCTCACATAGCCCTCAAGGCTGCAAGGCCATAGGTGCTGAACTCTACCGAGATCACCTGACACTTGTCTATGACAATGTGTAATGTGAAAGGCATTTCATATTACATGTTGCCATAGTGTTGGGAGATCTTGCAATATTTCAGCACCTATGAACCTGCAGCCTTTTGGGATGTTTGTTGCGTATCCCAGAGGGCTGCCTAGGTAATGCATGATGAAGTTAAACTGTAGAACATAGAAAAAAATTTACAAAAGCTAAAAGAAGAAAATTAAATGGTAAGCAATTTTGTAATGAGAAACCATACCTTAAGTATTGGCTCCATGTAAGGGCGTATCAGTCGCGGTGCGTTAGACACAAGGTGGCCTAACATACGAGCACTTTGTTCCTTGTTCCTTCCAACGCCACTGTGCTCCAGCTCTGTCAAAATCTATGGATATCCAGAAGGATTAGTCTTGGCTTGCCCGATAGTAAAGATCACAATAGAACTGCTGAGTGTAACCTACCTGGATGAGCATCTTACGCAGGAATGGCATTACAAAGGCAGGATTCATGCTGCTGAGGCGGCCAATCGTACAGATGGCCAACTCCCGGATCTCAAACACCTCGTCATTCAGAGCCACAAACAAGGCCTGAAGGTTCTCCGCCTGAGCTAGATGTGAATCGAAGCGTTCGTCTAACGATGCTAAAACGCAGTATCGGATATCAGGGTCTATGAAAAAAATTGAAGAATCCCAAGACAGTCAATGATTTCCTTCTTGATACATTTTATAATGCGTTTTATCTTAGAATGTGTATAGGGATGAAGTGGGTACCTTGGCGTTCAGTGTTACCTGGGTCTGTAATCCCGACTACCAGAAGTTTGCTTAGAACATCAGCCACAACTTGCACTGCAGTCTGACTCACGTGTCCATGTCCACTCAGTAGCTGGATAGAGGGGGTCAAAAGCCGGGAGCAGGTGCGAGCAGCTTCCATTCGAATCTCCTTGTGCTCGCTGTTGAGGAAATGATCAGCACAGTGACGGACGAACTGCGTCAGCGAGTGACCTGAAAACAGAAGAATCACCACTTACTAGTCTGGAAGGAGTACGATACAGACACTTAACTTCACTTCTAAGTAGTAATCGACCGATATTGTTTTTTCGTTGCCGATATTTTGGTAATTGCATATCGGTATCAGCCGATATGTTCGTACATTTAAAAAAAATTTTTTATTTTTATCACTTGACAGGTTTAAAAGACCCCAAACCCCTCCTCTGCACTTAAAAGCATTCAAAACGCCAAGTTTGGCTGTTTTGAATGCTGTCATTTTTTTAATCTGGCTCCAAGTACCCGGAAGTGATGTCATGACATCGCTTCCAGGTTTTTACATGGAGACCCGATCAGAGCTTGAATGCGGCTTTGATCAGGTCTTCGGCAGCCATGCAGGCTGGTTGCCCGGGTCTCCCGGTGGAACAGGACACCGGGGCGAGCCGCGGAAGGCGGCGGGAGGGGGGCGTCCCCTCCATGTAATGACAGCCAAGCGGCTTCTCAGCCGCATCGGTTGTCATTAAAAGACAGCCGACCGTCGGCTATGGACACCGGTTCCCGGGGTGATGCCTCTAGCTGCAGGTATCACTCTGGTACAAGCACTTTCTGAACTATCGGCAATATCAGCCACCTAGGTGGCAGATTCCGATATATCGGAGAAACTGCATATTGGCCCTCGATATATCGGCTTTGACGATAATCGGTCGATCACTACTTCTAAGAATGCTCTAGAACATGGGTTTAGAGGAAAGTAAAACATAGATGTCTAGGTTAAGTAATAAATGCCATTACCTTCAAACTCAAATGTTCCCAAGGTACGGAGAGCGAGGGTTATGCTGCCCACGTCACTAACTTCAGGAATATTGGTGAGACTCGGCGAAGAGAGTTGCTGTGCTAGGCCTTTGGGCATACCCGGGTGCCGGAGAGGTTTGTGCATAAGAACCAGTGAAAGCATTTTCAGCAGGCCATCCTGAATGTCCTTCTTTAGCTGCGGGATGTGACGACTAAGGTCATACAGAACGGCTGTCAATGCAGGGCTGGAAGAAGGAGTAATAGTTAAAGGGATTGTAAAATGATCATCTTGTAAAACAACCTATTCAGCTTAAAATAGAAATGAAATGCAAAACATTGTTGTATAGAAATAAAAACAAAAAAATTAAAAAATTTGAAAAATACCTTTCTTCCCTTTTTTATAAGTGAACACATTCCCTCTGTCTTCAGCTGCATAAGAGCTAGGAGGAAAGGAATCAGCAGCACACGGAGCTTCCCAGTGAATGGCTGTGCATCGGGAGCGTGTCAAGACTGATCATTGGAGGAGAGGAAACCGAGTTCCCAGCACAACTAGAGAACTGACTATGCTGTGCTCTCCTGCTTAGTGTGTCAGTTTTATTAGGAAAGCAAGGGGACTAGCAGAGATTTCACAAGGAAGTAATACAAAGAGAACATACAAGTACATGGTACAGCAGGCACATATCAGGAATATGAAGTGTTGGGACTAAAAAACGCTTTAAACTGATACATCACTGTCACCATTTTCTCCAACAACAATCAGATAACATACCTCAGCCCCACAGACAACATGGGCTCCAGAAGTTCCTTAATATCCTGCTGAATGGAAGGCCCCATGGCTCGTGCCAGCATGCTGATGCAAGTAAACACTGTGGCATCCACCTGCATAGTCTTCTGCCTCCTGTATGGAGAAAATTCACAACAAATCATAACTTACATAAATGGCTTATGTGAAAAAGCAGTGACTATATGGATGAATTATCACTTATAGCTCCATTTATAAAGAGCCACAAATCGCCCACTTTCCCTTGAAGGATGTTGTATTGGAGCCGCATTATGCCTCAAACACGTCAAGAAAATCTGGTGGAGTTTGGCAGGGAAAAAAAGGCCCTTAGGGGCACAGACAGTTCATCCTTTGCAGGAAGAGTCTTTAGACGATTCAGTGGTGCTTAGGAGTACAGCAATGATATGGGGACCAAGGGTCAGGTAGGCAATGCAAGTGAACTGACATGTAGGAAGGGTTAAGAAAAGCCTTGAAATGAAGGACAACACCACCAGTATTTCTTGCTGGTCTATGTAAAGTTTACTGATAACAATATATATCAGGTTACAGAGCTGTGACATCGTTCGTTAGCCATACATGGGTCACCAAATCCCAGGAGCCAGGTCGCCATGGCTACTAGAAATTGCATCCTGTCACCTAGGCATTTGTCAGCCCATTCACTGCGGGGACACCACCTCGCACGCCCCAAGCTATGCGTGTCTTGGAGGCAATCTCCGTCCAAAGGGGGCTAGGCATTCCATCTCCTGGGGCGTGTGCTGGGCCAAGCTGTGAAGCTGATTGGGATGGTTGTGTCCTCTATCCGGAGGGCAGATCAGAAGAAGTCTGGGGCGGGTCCCTGTCTCATTCAGGCAATGCCGGGTGTAGCAGGCTGTCAGTGTGTCGCTCTGCTATCCAGGTGATTGGGCAGGACGACGACGGAGCATTGCTGCCATAGGCTGCACAATGCTGGGCAGAGGGGAGGGAGGAGACCGTTGGCAGTTTTCCCGGCCATTAAGGCCGGGAAAGAATGTAATGCATTGGAATGTGCACTGTATTACATTCAGTGGAGCACAGGGGAGATCTAAAAGACCCTGTATGTCTCATTTAAGAGAACCTGACACCAAAAAAATTAAGATCATGGATTTAAAGGAATATGAATTTATTGTTGGCCATTATCAGCACCTTTGGCGCAAGAATAGCTCAAGAAAAATCCATCCCTTTAAATTCTACGTAGGTCTTTACGCTTGTCCGTTGCGCTTCCATTGTGATGTTAAAAATTTCCCTTGCTGCATTTTTAGTCAGTTAAAGCGGAGTTCCGGCCTCGGAAAAGTTTTTTAGATAAAAATACCCCCGGGACAGTCAGGGCTAGTGCATTCCACAATGGACAGCCTCTGAACTGTCCCAGGTCGCACTTACCTTTTAGAAGAAATACTTACCTTTAAAATGTCTTGTCCAGCGCTGCCATCTCAGGTGTGGGCAGCTGAAGCCAGCGCGATCCTCTTCTACGTCCTCTTCGGTGACGTCTGAGTCCCAGAATGCCCTGCACCGGCCCCACTCTTCACTTCCGGTGCAGGCGCGTCATCCCTGCACAGTTTCTTGGCATGCCCAGAAGCTGTTTAGCAGGGAATGACGCGCCTGCACCGGAAGTGACGAGCGGGGCCGGTGCAGGCGCACTTACTCCTGGGAGTGATAACGTTCAGCTCCCAGGAGTCATCGCAAGTCGGAAGAGATGGAAGAGGGAGGAAGTGGAAGGAAGGGAAGTATATTTTCTTCTAGAACAAGGTAAAAAAAAAAAAAAAGAAAATATCGGGACTATCCTTTTTTCAGGTTAATGTCCACAAGCGGATGGCCCAAAGTCATTTTTGAGGCCCGGAACTCCGCTTTAAGGGAAAAAAAAAAAAAAACGCACCTCCCCGCTGAAATGCATTGAAAATGCAGCAACGCATCAATAACGCAACTGTGGTTCTTTTTCATGCATTTTTTGAGTCAAATGACATATGAAAAAGACACCATTAAGCATGGTAAAATCATGGAAAAACTATTAAAGGGCAACTTTTTCTCTATCGGTAAAATGCCAAAACACAATTTTTGGACGATATGTTTTGGCCACGGAAATTTCGGTGCGTCTCTAATTAAAATGCAGACTATGCAGTTTATCGATCCACTAAGATTGAGTGATATTACTGCCGCTTCAAATCAGGTTTCTGTAATGGTGACAACAGTAGCTCCAAGCAATTCTGAAAGGCTACATATTTTAAAACTGACATGAAATTGCAACTGTCCCGAGAAGAGCTGCATTATTTGCATCACAATAACTTGAAACTCACTTGTGAGCGAAGTCTTTAGGTGGTAGGGCAGTCTTAACGTGCTCCAGAATTTTGGGCAGGTAACAGCGAATCTCTGACCTCACAGCGACAGAGATGAGTCCTAGAGCTTGGAAGGCCACAGTGCGCTCCTTCTCCTTGCGCACACAGCTCAACAAGTGGTTCATGGTGTCCTGAAGGTACTGATCTGCACAAACAAATTGTGTAAAAAAAAAAAACAAAAAAAACACGACATTGTACAATACTGTATAGCAATTAAACAATGCAAAAGAGAGCAGACTCAAGGGAGCACTTTTTTTCTGCCGACACTCTTCTGTGTTAAAACGTATCAGAGAGATCTTAAGCGGGATTATCCACAAATGACCCAAGTCCATGATGTGCAATTCCTACCTGTAAACGCACAAGCCTTGAAAGCTGCAAGACGGGGAAGAACGTTTAGAATCGTCATCTGGATTAAAGGGTTCTTGCTGCTTCGACATTTTAAGACCCATCGACATATCTAAAGAAACAGAAAATATTCAAAACACTAACGCGCACAAGATAGAATTAGGAATAAAATATTCCTTGCCTAACAAAACATATTGTTTGTCGGTAATGATAAGAGGAGAAAATAAGCTTACAGGGGTAGGATAAAATACTAGGTCGGTAAATAAAAGATCAATAGACGCTAATACAATTCATGGAAATAAAAAACGTACATCTCCATAAGTCAGTAAAAGATATTCAAATCCATGGTAAGGGTATAGAGTCCCAAAAAAGAGTCACTGTGTTAAAGAACACACAGAGCACCACTAAGTGCAGTATTAATTATGAACGATGAAAACACAGAACGTAGTAACTCACATGGAAAGGCTTGAACAGTTCTGGCGGTCCGTGGAGGGGGAAGGCTGTAAAGTCCAGGAGAGATGGATGTAAGCAGCCGATGTGGAAGAACCGGTGGATGGGAAGGCCGGCCGTGAGGCTTCCAACTTCAGCTGGTGTTCAGGGACCAGGTTGGAACACAGCGTACGCCACGTGACGTCACCGGAGCTGGTGGCGGAAGACTCACAGCCGGCCTTTCCCGTCCACCGGTTCTTCCACATCGGCTGCTTACATCCATCCCTCCGTGACTCCTGGACTTTACAGCAACCGCCGGAGCTGTTCAAGCCTGTGATAATATACTTTCCATGTGAGTTACTACATTCTGTATTTTCATCGTTCATAATAAATACTGCACTTAGAGGCGCTCTGTGTGTTTTTCCATATTGTTTTTCGGTGTCTGGGGAGCAGCAGGTGGGGTGTATAGCTAGGTACACAGAATATGTGAATGTACAATATGCTGAATATGTGAAGCACTGCATAAATTGTCTGCACTTTATAAATATTAATTTCATCAACATTTACTTGCATACATGCAAACATATTTTACCGAGTACAGAAGTGTTGCATTTGCGGGATTTACATTGTACGTGCATGCAAGGGTAAACGCAGATGCATACAAGCATCGGTATGTAAGGCCATTCACTGTATTTTATGCCTCGTTACATCCGTGCACATGAGGCATGAAGCTGGAAGCAGGAAAAATAAAATATCGTACCTGATCAAACTTTTCGTCTACAAGCTCACGGCAGGCACGGCTTTCCACCAGCATAGACTTGTCAGGCATGGGGGCTGTTCCATATCCTAGAATTCCCTGCTGCCCTGTGTATCCTAAAAGGCTCAACAATGCATTGGAAGGCTGTGGCTGAACTGACTGGAAGCTGGCAAACGGGGTGATGTGTCGGGGCTTGAGGCCATAGGTCATCAGGTCTTTACAATGCTTGTCATGGACCAGCTGCTGCTGAGTAATCTCGTCCATCTCTTCTCTCAGACGCTAAGGGATAGAAATATTGCAGTAGCTATGAGCATTAAAGTGGATTCAAAACTCAAAAAGTGTACATCTGCTAAGGCAGTGGTCCTCAACCCTGGTCCTCAGGGCTCACTAACAGGCCAGGTTTGCAAGATAACTGAAATACATCCCAGGTAATATAATTTGCTGCTCAGTGATTGCAGTACTCTAGTCTGCGTCTCCCCAAGGTAATGCTTAAAATCTGGCCTGTTAGTGGGCCCTGAGGACCGGAGTGGAGGACCACTGTGCTAAGGTATATGGAATCTCTAGAAACGTTAACTGTGTATAAGCAGTACCTGGAAAAAAATACTTTTTGTCTTTAGTTCCAACTAAAAAAACAGCACTATACTGCCTGTGTTTAGAGAATCCCGTTCTGTATCTGCAGAGATCATCCCAGTGGTCCTCAACCCTGGCCTACAGGGCCCACTAACAGGCCAGGTTTTCAAGATAACTGAAATACATCCCAGGTGATATCATTTGCTGCTCAGTGATTGTAGTACTCTAGTCTGCATCTCCCCAAGGTAATACCTAAAATCTGGCCTGTTAGTGGGCCCTGTAGGCCATGGTTGAGGACCACTGATCTAAGCCACTCCAGCCCCTGACTGCTTAGTCTCATCAGATTTGGGGATGCCACACTGTGCTGGTCTTGGTTCTTCTTGCTGCGGAGAAAGCCATAGTTGAGGGACTGCAATGAAAAAAATCTTCCTGACGCTGCTTCATTCGTTTTGAGGATCTGTATATTTTACACCTCCCCTGCCACTGTTTGATTATTCTTCTAGCAATCAACAGAATATCAGTCATCAGGAGGGCACCTCTGACATTAGGAAGCAAAGCTCTGCTCCTCCAACAAAATGGCAGCCTCCACACACAGACTCAGTGCATAATAAATCATGGTAAATCACTGGCCTGCTCCACATGGTTGTTGGCTAGTGGGGAGGGGGGTCTCACAAAGACCACACAAGGAAACAGAGTCAGCACAGGGGTGTATGTAGGAAACAAAAACTGAGGGCCACTGGAGCGCTTTTAAAATCTTTAGGTCTTGCGTTTCCTACAAGAGAGGGCGGAGCCACCCCTCGGTCAAATCGTCTTGGAGGACATTACTTGGAAAAGATAAGCTGCTTGCCCCTTCCTTTTAAATGGCACAACTTACACAGTACAGAGCTCTTTGTTAACCTCCTGCCGACTGTATACAGTACATATATTGCAGCACGGCGGCTCTCTTGTGCTGGATCACATACCTAGTATGTGATCTGTGCATCGGGCTACGGAGAGCGCTCGCCTCGCCCTGGCTGTGCTGCAAGTGGCTGCAGCACGAACCAATCAGCAGGTGCCTGCCGCTGATTGGTGATCAGGCATGCGACCATCAGGTCCGAAGTGAGCCCCGCATAGGTAAACACAGGGCTTTCTTTTGAAAGCAGCAATGTGCTGTTTTTTTTTCTTCCTGCAAAACACATTGCTTAATAAAAACACCTCACACAGTAAAACATGTTGGCCACACTTTGAACCCCTTGATCACCCCAGATGTTGACCCCCTTCCCTGCCAGTGTCATTCGTATAGTGGCAGTGCATATTTTTGTGCTGTATTGGGGGTCACTGGTTCCCAAAAAAAGTGTCAGTTATCAGATTTTTCAGCTGCAATATTGCAGTCCCGCTATAAGTCGCTGATCGCCGCCATTACTAGAAAAAAATAAAATAAAAATTCCATAAATATATCCCATAGTTTTTGGACGCTATTACTTTTGCACAAATCAATCAATATAAGCTTTTTTTTTTTGGAAGAAGAATACATTTTGGCAGAATACATTTTGGCATAAACTGATGAAGAAATTAGATTTTTTTAATTTTTTTTTTATTGGATGTGTTTTATAGCCGATAATAAAAGTAAAACATTATTTTTTTTTTCAAAATTGTCGTTATTCTTTTGTTGTCTATAGCACAAAATATAAAAACCGCAGAGGTGATCAAATGCCACCAAAAGAAAGCTATATTTGTGGGAAAAAAATAGATTTTTATTTGGGTACAGCATCACGCGACTGCGCAATTGTCAGTTAAAGTAACGCAATGCAGTATCGCAAAAAATGGCCTGGTCATGAATGGGGTAAAAGCATCTGGAGGTCAAGAGGTAAAAAGACCTAACATTTCCTTTAAGTTTTTGTTATGCTAAACTTATGATGCCACAATCTAAAGAAATCTTTGCAATGATTCCAGCTTTCTATGAAAGATCTCTACCATATACAATCTCATTGTCCCTTTCTCTCTCCTCAAATCTTTTCAATTTTACTCACCTCGCCTTCCATGCTGCTGATCCGCACTAACTCATTAATAATCAGCAGTGCTCCATGGAGCCGATCATCTCTGTTCATCCCCTTTTCCTTAGACAGGGACTCATCGAATCCTCGCTCCGCTTCCAAGTAGGTTTGCTAAACAGGAAAATAACATTAAAACATATTCGATAAGTCATATAAGTTGTAATTTCCCTACATTAGAGCTGCATGATTAATCGTTTATAAAAATCGCAATCTTGATTTAAACCCCCCCTCACGATCTAAATCCGGCATTTCCACGATTCAGTGCAGAGACGTTCACTGCTCACAGCTGACATTGTATCATTTGGTTCTTTTAGATCAAAGGGATTAACTTCAGGCGGCAAATTAGGTCATTTTAACCACTTAAAGACTAAGCCTTTTTCTGACATTTGTTGCTTACAAGTTAAAAATCTGTATTTTTTGCTAGAAAATGACTTAGAACCCCCAAACACATATATACACACACATTATATATATATATATATATATATATATATATATATATATATATATATATATATTATATATACACACACACAGATTTATTTTATACACACACAGATTTATTTTATACACACACACACAGATATATATTATACACACACACACACATATATATATATATATATCTTACACATATACACAGTGCCTTGTGAAAGTATTCGGCCCCCTTGAACTTTGCGACCTTTTGCCACATTTCAGGCTTCAAACATAAAGATATAAAACTGTAATTTTTTGTAAAGAATCAACAACAAGTGGGACACAATCATGAAGTGGAACGAAATTTATTGGATATTTCAAACTTTAACAAATAAAAAACTGAAAAATTGGGCGTGCAAAATTATTCAGCCCCTTTACTTTCAGTGCAGCAAACTCTCTCCAGAAGTTCAGTGAGGATCTCTGAATGATCCAATGTTGACCTAAATGACTAATGATGATAAATAGAATCCACCTGTGTGTAATCAAGTCTCCGTATAAATGCACCTGCACTGTGATAGTCTCAGAGGTCAGTTTAAAGCGCAGAGAGCATCATGAAGAACAAGGAACACACCAGGCAGGTCCGAGATACTGTTGTGGAGAAGTTTAAAGCCGGATTTGGATACAAAAAGATTTCCCAAGCTTTAAACATCCCAAGGAGCACTGTGCAAGCGATAATATTGAAATGGAAGGAGTATCAGACCACTGCAAATCTATGAAGACCTGGCCGTCCCTCTCAACTTTCAGCTCATACAAGGAGAAGACTGATCAGAGATGCAGCCAAGAGGCCCATGATCACTCTGGATGAACTGCAGAGATCTACAGCTGAGGTGGGAGACTCTGTCCATAGGACAACAATCAGTTGTATACAGGGTTCATACACATTTTTAGCAATACAATTCCATGACTTTACATAAAAATTCATGACCTAAAGTTTCATGAAATGTCTATGTATACATGTTAAATAAGAATAAAATCCATGTCACACCCAGTATATTTTTACTAAAATAAATGACAATCTTTGTAGTGTACAGTACCTCTGCAGTTAGGGTTTAGTTTCTGGATACAGCGCGACTCAAAATGGTCCCTTGTTTTACAGTGGATGAGATGGAAGCACTGCTGCCGCAGCTGGGAGCCGGTGTCACTTCAGGCGCACAGGTGAAAAAGCCAGCGATCGGATTGGAAGCTGTCGAGCACGCAGCTGCAGACTGGTGCTTTGCACCTTTAGCGTGGCTAGACAGCGCTGCCTCTCCCATGTTCGAAATGTCAAACGTTTTAGGACACAGTACATTTACCACGTCCCGGGTTCTGATCTTTCTCCAGCCACCTCTCATACTTTTCATCATGAAGCCATACATTTTAAAGCTGTATTTCCCTGGCATTGCTACCCTGTGAACACACTAACTTTAGCTGAAACTGTGTTACCCCCATAAAGTTTACTTGTAATTTGACCAATATACTGTAACTGGAGAAAGAAGATTAATGGCCGCTCCTGCTTGGGGATAAAGCTTCAGTTCAGGCAGTCATGATGGAGGTGCACCCGGACTGGTATGGATGACACAGTCAGATGCACAAAATGCGGCACTTACTCTTTAGGCCCAAGCCACAGTCACGATGGAGGTGCAGGTGGACTGGTATCGATGGCACAGATGCACAAATGCGGCGCTTACTCTTGTCTATACTCAGGGGTCAAGTCCTGGGAAAAAAGTGTGGGGCTGTGGACCTGATACAGGAGGTGGTCAGGGGCTGTGGACATGATACAGAAGATGGTCAAAGGCTGCAGACATGATACAAGAGATGGTCAGAGATTATGGACATGATACAGGAGATGGTCAGAGACTGCAGACATAATACAGGAGATGGTCAGAGACTGCAGACATAATACAGGAGATGGTCAGAGACTGCAGACATAATACAGGAGATGGTCAGAGACTGCAGACATAATACAGGAGATGGTCAGAGACTGCAGACATAATACAGGAGATGGTCAGAGACTGCAGACATAATACAGGAGATGGTCAGAGACTGCAGACATGATACAAGAGATGGTCAGAGACTGCAGACATGATACAAGAGATGGTCAGAGACTGCGGACATGATACAAGAGATGGTCAGAGACTGCGGACATGATACAGGAGATGGTCAGAGACTGCGGACATGATACAGGAGATGGTCAGAGACTGCGGACATGATACAGGAGATGGTCAGAGACTGCGGACATGATACAAGAGATGTTCAGAGACTGCGGACATGATACAAGAGATGATCAGAGACTGCGGACATGATACAAGAGATGGTCAGAGACTGCGGACATGATACAAGAGATGGTCAGAGACTGCGGACATGATACAAGAGAAGGTCAAGAACTGCGGACATGATAGAAGATAATAGAGCACTAGGGGGGCCGGAGAGCACAGGGGAAGCAGAGAGCACTGGAGGAACAGAATGGCACAGAGGGGGGGGGGACTGGAGAGAATTAAGGGGGGGTTTGGAAAGCATTGCAGGGGAGTTGGAAGGCGCAGGGGGGTGGAGAGCACTGGGGGGGGGGGGAAGCAGGGAAAACCAGGGGGATGGAGAGCACAGGGGGAGGTGGGGGGAACTGGAGAGCACTCGGGGGTGGGGGGAACTGGAAATCACTGAGGGGGGAGCCAGGGAGCACAGGGGGGTGGAGAGCACTGGGGGAGCCAGAGAGCATGGGGGGGGATGAAAAGCACTGTGGGGAGATGAAGAGCACCGGGGGGGTTGGGCTAAGAGCACGGGGGGGCTAAAGAGCACTGAGGGGGGGTGTTTAATAGCACTGAGAGGGGAGGGTTAATAGCACTGAGAGGGGAGGGTTAATAGCACTGAGAGGGGAGGGTTAATAGCACTGAGAGGGGAGGGTTAATAGCACTGAGAGGGGAGGGTTAATAGCACTGAGAGGGGAGGGTTAATAGCACTGAGAGGGGAGGGTTAATAGCACTGGGGGGGGGGGGGGGTTATTAGCACTGAGGGGCTAAAGAGCACTGAGGGGGACCAGCAAAGGAAGTTGTATAGGAGGGGGATGGGGCAGCTGCATATAGATTAATTGAACTTTCCATATTCCTCCTGCAGCCGCTGAGAGGAGTAACAAGCATTCAGCGACAGCAAGAGGAATATGAAAAGTTCAATTCATCTCTATGCAGCTGTCCCATCCCATCCCCATCCCATCCCCCTCCTATCCAGCACACAAACCAAGGCTGCTCAGACACTCTCACTAACCTTCTTCCTGGCGCTGCATCTGCCTTCTTCACACGGAGATGCGGGCGGCCCGGCGGACACCGGCCTGACACCCCCCAGTGCGGCGATGCGGGCGGCCCGGCGGACACCGGCCTGACACCCCCCAGTGCAGCGGTGTGGGAGGCCCGGCTGACACCCCCCAGTGCGCGCCCCCCCTCCCTCCCCGCTGGTACGTCCCTGGGAGCGGGGACAGTAAGTGCACTATTTCTTGGTTTCAGGTTTAGGCGGATCAATCCGCCGCAGAGTTCCTAACCTGTCACGGTCTATTCATATTGAAGAGGCTGGTGACCAGGCTTCAGCTGTGCAGCGCGCTGCGGCTGATTAATCAGCCTAAACCCGAAACAGAGAAAATAGTCCACTTACTGTCCCCCGCTCCCACAGAATACAGGGGGCCCGGAGACATTTTCTAAATTAAATGGTTGCACAAAATTCCATGACTTTTCCAAAACTTAGTGGGGTTTACTAATTTTCCATACCTTTTCCAGGCCTGGAAAGTGTCATGTCAAAATCCCATGACTTTTCCAGGATTTTCATGACCGTATGAACCCTGTGTATACTGCACAAATCTGGCCTTTATGGAAGAGTGGTAAGAAGAAAGCCATTTCTTAAAGATAACCATAAAAAATGTCATTTAAAGTTTGCCACAAGCCACCTGGGAGACACCAAACATGTGGAAGAAGGTGCTCTGGTCAGATGAAACCAAAATCGAACTTTTTGGCAACAATGCAAAACTTTGTTTGGCGTAAAAAGCAACACAGCTCATCACCCTGAACACACCATCCCCACTGTCAAACATGGTGGTGGCAGCATCATGGTTTGGGCCTGCTTTTCTTCAGCAGG
This sequence comes from Pelophylax lessonae, assembly GCF_965119305.1. Classification (NCBI taxonomy): domain Eukaryota; kingdom Metazoa; phylum Chordata; class Amphibia; order Anura; family Ranidae; genus Pelophylax; species Pelophylax lessonae. The sequence continues at coordinate 33,849,122 of NC_138779.1, forward strand.
GACAGGGAAGATGGTTAAAATTGATGGGAAGATGGATGGAGCCAAATACAGGACCATTCTGGAAGAAAACCTGATGGAGTCTGCAAAAGACCTGAGACTGGGACGGAGATTTGTCTTCCAACAAGACAATGATCCAAAACATAAAGCAAAATCTACAATGGAATGGTTCACAAATAAACATATCCAGGTGTTAGAATGGACAAGTCAAAGTCCAGACCTGAATCCAATCGAGAATCTGTGGAAAGAACTGAAAACTGCTGTTCACAAACGCTCTCCATCCAACCTCACTGAGCTCGAGCTGTTTTGCAAGGAGGAATGGGCAAAAATTTCAGTCTCTCGATGTGCAAAACTAATAGAGACATACCCCAAGCGACTTACAGCTGTAATCGCAGCAAAAGGTGGCGCTTAACTTAAGGGGGCTGAATAATTTTGCAGGCCCACTTTTTCAGTTTTTTAATTGTTAACAAAGTTTGAAATATCCAATAAATTTCGTTCCACTTCATGATTGTGTCCCACTTGTTGATTCTTCACAAAAAATTACAGTTTTATATCTTTATGTTTGTGTGTGTTATGTGTATATACACACACACAATTATATATATATATATATATATATATATATATATATATATATATATACACACACACACACACACACACATATTATATATACACATTTTTTTTTTTTTAACAGACACCCTAGAGAATAAAATGGTGGTCGTTGCAATATTTTATGTCACACTGTTTTGGCACAGTGGTTTTTCAAACGCAATTTTTTGGGAAAACAGACTTCAATTAATTTAAAAAAAAAAAAAAAAAAAAAAAAAAACTTAAAAGTTAGCCCATTTTTTTTTTTTTTATAATGTGAAAGATGTTACGCCGAGAGAATCGTGATCTTTATTTTAAGTAAAAAAAAAAAAAAATGGTAATTCTCATTTTATCCAGAATGGTGCAGCTCTACCATACAGACAGACGTAAAAGCACCAGTCTGATTACAGAGCAATGGAAATCATGAATGCAGGTTCTCACCCGGTACCACTGGGGTTTCTGTAGTTCCTTGGGTTCACGCTGTGTAGTTAGAATCAGGCAGGCTCTCAGGGCCGCCACCGCCCCCTCTCGGATCGCCTGTTTTGGATCCCATACCCCATAGAAGATGCTGTCAAAGAATGGCTGAACTTGCTGGAAGAAAAACGTGGGTGCGCTGACAGCCAATTCCTTCAAAACAAGCACCTGAAAGAAAGAACAAACACCACAGCTCAGGTTTAATCACATGATGGGGCAATGGTAATATTTTGCACACAAGTTCAAACCTGCATTTGTTTGGCTAGAAATGACTGTACTGAAGGGACCTTACCGCGGCATGTCTGCGTCCTTCATTGCGGTCAACCCCTAGCCACTCCAGGGCACGTTTCACCTCAAACTCCACGTACTCCGCAGTGAACGTGTCTCCTGCCATAGCAAGGCGCCCCATGGCTTTGGAAGCCATCTCCATGACAACGGGGTCACTGGAGGGCAGAAGGTTCCGCAGGTAGTTGGCAAATCTGCTGATGCGGGTGGCATTCCCTCCTTCGACTCCAATCAGGCTGACTGTGAGGGATAGAAAAGCTTGCTGAGCAAAACAGCCAATTTCATCTATCAAGATATCTGAGGGGGGGAGGGGAAATATTATTGGAAAAAAATAATAAAAGTAATTGGGTTATTGATGACAGTTAATAGGCTGCATTTTAAAGAGAAGTTACATTACTTACCAATAGCCAATATCCCTCCTTTCCTCTCACTCACATCTGAGCTGGAAACAAACTCAAAGATGAAATGATTGAGCTCATCATAGAACTGCGTTGCCTCCTCCTGGCTTACCTGGGAATCACAGAGGATGTATGTAAATAACAACATAAAATGTATTTATAAATCTCTGAACACCATCACATAAAAAAATAAAAATAAATAAATTAAACGCAATTTTGTACACAAAACATGGAAATTCAATCATTTTCATAGATATAAACAGCTAAATACCTTTTCTCATCAGCAGTATATAGCAGTCTTGTGACTTCTATCAGTGTCTGGTTATAGCTTGTAGGAGGAGTTTCTATTCTCCTTTCACTGTCCTTTGAGGCTGCAGGACCCCTGACCCTCTGTCTGGACAGTGCTGATTGGTCCTGTGCTGATCACATGCACCTGGACAGTGCGATTGGTCCTGCGCTGATCACATGCACCTGGACAGTGCCGATTGGTCCTGTGCTGATCACATGCACCTGGACAGTGCCGATTGGTCCTGTGCTGATCACATGCACCTGGACAGTGCCGATTGGTCCTGTGCTGATCACATGCACCTGGACAGTGCCGATTGGTCCTGCACTGATCACATGCACCCGCTCAAGAAAATAAAAAAAACTCTCTAGCACTACACATCAAACTGAGCATGTGCAGAGTGACTCCAAAGGCTCCGTCTTTGAGGAGATGGATTGGGGACAGGGGAAAAAGGGGGGGGGGGGAATCAGAGAAGACAGGATCAAACAGCCTTTTTACACGAGGAGGATTAACCCCTTAGATTCCACAGTGAGTATATCAAGCATGCTTTACTGCATATACAGCCTGATTTTACTGTTGTGGGTTTAACACTTTAACTGCAAGCTGTGCTGAATACCTAAACAACAATCCCAAATTAATAATTTAAAGTATAACCCCTAAGGAATGTACTCCTCTTATGCTCCCTTTAGATCATTTAACCTGTTCCTGCATGTACTGTAGCTGAAAGACTGCTACAGCGTGGGCCCCTTACCACGTGATCAGCTGTCAGCCAATGACAGCTGATCGCGTGATGTAAACCGAGCCGGTAATCAGCTTTTTCTTTTTCCTCGTGCTGACAGTGTAAGAAAAAAAAAAAAGCAGATCGCCGGCTGCTGTCAGAAGGACATCGGTCCAGAAGAGGAAAAGACACTGCTGCCTCATATGTGCCCACCCAACAGTGGCGGTCAGTGCCACCCAACAGTGGCGGTCAGTGCCACCCAACAGTGGCGGTCAGTGCCACCCAACAGTGGCGCCTTATCAGTGCCCATCAATGAAGTTGAAACATTACCTGCTTGCAAAATTTTATAACAAACTATAAAAACGGTTATGATTTTTTTCTAAATTTTTGGTCTTTTTTTGTTCAGCAAAAAAATAAAAACCCCAGTGGTGAATAAATACCACCAAACACAAGTTCTATTTGTTTGAATAAAAATTATAAAAATGTAATTTGGGTACAGCGCTGCATAACCGTGCAATTGTCATTCAAAGTGCGACAGCGCTGAAAGCTGAGAACTGGCCTGGGCAGGAATGGGGTTTAGGTGCCCAGTAGGCAAGTTGGTAAAGATACAATTCCAAGTTTTTATCTGTTTAATAAGTGCAAAAAATATATTGTACCTGTTGATTCCTGTGAGATAACTTCCTAAGAGGGGTTAAGGAGAGGAGGAGAAATGAATAAAATAATAAGTGCACATCTTTTTGCAGGTAAAAAAAAAATTACCTGCAATTATTATTATTTTTTTTATTAGGTGCCTGGAAAGCATTGCACCTGCGATCAGCAGATAGTGGGTGCCATGCAGGACTACTGCAAACTTGTCAGTGTAGCTATCTGCCCATACCTCATACAGGCAGGCCGATACACACTGACAAGAAGAATCAATGAACTACAGCCCTACTACAGGTGCATCTCAAAAAATGTGAATATCATCAAAAAGTAATGTGCGCGGCTGCGCACAAATGCGCATATACGTGCAGAAATACGTGCCAATTTGTGCAAAATAAACATCTATAATTACGCCCAAAAAAGCAGAAGCTCAAACATCAGTAATGTGTGCAAGAGGCCTAAAGGATGCGTTCACCTTTGGAAACATGGTACATGCTCCACCCATTTTTATGGTGGAACACGTAACATGCTCCCCCCTCCTGCAGGGTTTCCCCAATCTGCTATGTTCCTATCCAAGTTTAACTTATTGTAATAGTGTATATAACCAAAAGTAATACAGTGGCCACCTTACAAGAAAAAAATAAAATACTTGTGTACTCATGATGTGTAATGCCACATTTTTGTGTGTCCACTGCTGGTGGAATAATGCCAACTTTCTGTGGGTGGAATTAGGCCCCTCTCTGAGGGTAGTATTGCGCCCCTTTCTGTGGGTGGAATAGTACCCCTTCCTGTTGGTGTTCTGTGGGTTGAATTAGACTCTCGGTGGGTGGAATGCCCCTTTATAAAAGGCTTGAATAGGCCCCTCTTTCTGGTAACGCCACCAAAACAGTGGCGATAATGATCACACCTTTTTTTAGTTCCTGTTTGGTTTGTGAATTGGGTTTACCAGATTACAGCATGACTTTTTGCAATATTTACAAACAATCCCCCCCCCCCCATTTTTTTTACTGTAACTTTGTTATTTTATTTTTTGTGTGAATTGGCCTTAATTTTCCTGCACGCGATTATTTATGCAAATGAGTAACATGATTCCCCTTTACTGAATTACTGAATGCAGTGAAGCTTAGTGAATTGACCCCACTGGCTTACAGGAGTAAAAATCTTTTTTTTTTTTTTTTTTTTATTAGTCTTATGTAATATTCTGGATTTTCACACTGTCCGCTCCATCGGCGGACTTCGTTTTTCTCAGCAGGGGATCGCCGATCCCCGCTGAGCAGGCGGATGACAGCTCTGTCTCCGCTCTGTGTGCAGAGAGGGAGATGTCAGATCCCCGCTGTCCTCTATGGGGAAATCGGATTAGAACGGACCGCCTGGAAAATAGGGTTTCCATCCGTCCGGACTTGACGGATCGGATGTCAGAGGACATGTCTCCGCTGACATCCGCTGCCCCATAGAGATGCATGGGGGGACCGTTCCGATCCGCCTGAAAAACTGACAGGCGGATCTGAACGGTCCGATGGTGTGAAAGGGATCTTAGGCCTCTTGCACACAGTACTGATGTTTGAGCGTCTGCTTTTAGGACGTAATTTCAGGTGTTTGTTTGCGCGAATTAGCACGCACAATATCTCCTTAGGAAAAATTAAATCATATTAATGCTTATATGAGCGCGCATTTGTGCTAGTGATGTGCCGAAAATAATGTTTTCAGCGCTGTGCTGAAAGAGAGAAAAAAAAAAAAGTGCCAATAACGGCCACCGAAAAACACCTGAAATTTTACCTTTGTTGTGGTGTATTTTTCATAGGTCATGTGACTAAAAAAAAAATGCATCAAAAACGTAACACTGGCACATTTTTTTTTATATGCTTTTACCGTGTTTTTAATGCATTTCAATGGGGAGGTGTGTTTTTGGTGCGGTTTGCTAAATATGCACCAAGCAGGATTTTTAACACCGCTTCAAAAGATGCCAATAATAGTTTATTCATTTATTTTAATGATATTAATTAAAAAGTCAAACACAAAATACAGATATTTATAAAATTATATATTTTTTAAAAACAGTCAATTTCGGTTTCAGCCAAGTGCATCCTGAATTTTGGTGCACCACTAATTTGTGCATATTGCGCCCATGCATGCAAATACTGACTGGGAACGCAGATTTTTCGATTTTTTACTGAGGAATACTCGGCGCTTGTTTATGCGCCTGTATGCACAGGCACGTTGTAAAAATGCGCTACATTTAAGTGCAGTAAGGAAAAAAAAAAAAAATGCTGTACTGAGCTTTTTCGAGCTGTTGTGTGCAAGAGGCCTTAATGTACACAGAATAAGGACTCAGGTCATCACAGACTGCCTATGGTATCCGCCTCTTAGCAATTCCTCTCCAAAGACTTCAAACCCCCCCCCCCCCCCCCGCAGACTCTAATGCAGCTCCCCACTGCCGACTTTGCAACCAATGGACTGCTGGTCCCAGCACTCACAGGAGGTCTTTTCCTCTGTCCAGACCTGCTCCACCTCCCACGCTACAGCCTTAGCCTTAAGCCAGCCATACATAGGTCAAAGCTTGGCTGGTTTAGCAGACACCAGCCAAATTTTAATCCATTAATGGGCACCAGGTTATATGAAGTCGATCAACCAATCAACTTCAGTACATCCAGCCTGTCTGGTTTTTCCAGTTTGATCCATAGCCGACAACACTGATCAATGTGTTCTGATGGCAAAGAAGGCTCCTCATCAGAAAACAATAGCACAGCTAATATTTTATGTATGGCCTGCCTTTCGGTGGTAATGGGAACCCCGATACAACAGGGGTACTGTGATGGGGGACACGGATGTTATGCCTATTCTATTTGCCACGTTCTCCTGGCCTAGCCTAAACCAACCTCTTCCTTCACAGATGAATACTTGGCCTCCAGTGTTTATTTACATCCAGTAGTACAAGTCTTCACTGTACTGACCGCAGCTGCGCATTGCAGTATGATAGACTTCTATGGGGGTTTGTCCCAAGGCGAGAGACGACTGGAGACGGACCCATTGAATTCTATGGGGCAGTATTGTGCAGCCAAGGCAGCGGTGTGAGAATACGGCAGAACTGTAGCATCAGACTGAGGAAACCATGCATCTGAGGAAGGGGGGAGGGGGGGGGGAGTTCAGTTAGGGGAAGGAAACAAGGATAAATGCACTTCATTGTAAAGTGCACTTACCCTTTAACCCTTCTGCTGCAAGAGCTGTATTACACATTTTTCACAGAGGCTTAGAAAATAGCTTTAGGCCTGAAGATCATCTAAAACCCCCAAATGATTACACATTTTCTGAAAGCAGAGACCCTGGAGAATAAAATGATTGGTGATTCCAATGTTTTAATATTAGCACAAAGGTTTGATATATATATATATATATATATATCTCCATTCAGCATGTTATTGTCCCCATGAAACAGCAACAAACTTCAGTACCCTAAATGCCTTAGAGGCAAAGCTTCTAAATGCTTTAAAAGCCCTACAGGTCATGGGTTTAGAGTTAAAGTAAATATTAAAGGCTTGTGTTTTTTTCTTTTTAAAACCTGTTGCATTTACCTGCTCCATGCAATCATTTTACACAGAGCAGGCCCGATCCTCCTCTTCTCGGGTCCGCCACCGGCGCTCCCCCCACTGGAAGTGATTTGCTTTAGGTCACTTCAGGGTTCCTACTTGGTAGGGGGAAGATCAGTGAACAAACGTTTGCTAGTCTTCATCGCCGTTACTGTAGAACCTGTCATGCCAGTCCCAGGTCCGACTGCTTCCATGTATGCAATAGGTCAGTGGCCGCAAACCAGTTAAAAGTTGAGGACTCGAAAAGTTAAAGGGATTGTAAACACTTTTTTTGTTTCTTTTGGTTTTGCAGAGCAGTCCCAATCGTCTTCTTCTCGGGTCCCCTGCTGGTTCCCCCCCCCCCCCCCCCCACTGAGTGCCCACCACTATAGACACACTGGCGGTGATTGACAGCTGCAGGAGCCAATGTCTCCCGCTGCTGTAACTGAGCCTATGAGGAGGGTGAGAGCCGCTATTCTTGTGCACACAGCTGGATGGAGATCAATCTCGGGTAAGTAGAAGAGGGCGTTGGGGGGGGGGGGGGATGTGGGCTGTACTAAGGTTTTTTACCTTAAAGGGGTTGTTAAATCAGAAGATTTTTTTATCAATACATACTTTGCATTAGGATAAAAAAACCTTCTGTGTGCAGCAGCCCCCTTAATATTTACCTGAGTCCCATCTCGATCCAGCAATGTCCACAACTGTCTCAGCTGTCCGGGACTCCCCTCCTAATTAGCTAAGACACAGCAGCGGTGCTATTGCCTCCCGCCGCTGTCAAAAGTCAGCTCGCCAATCAGGAGAGAGAATGGGCGGGGCCGAACTGCAGTTCTGTGTCTGAATGGATACACAGAGCTGTGCCTCGGCTCAGGGTGCCCCCAGAGCAAGCTGCTTGCTGTAGGGGCACTCAAAGGGAGGGAAGGGCCAGGAGGATCTGGGCTGCTCTGTGCAAAACCAACTGCACAGAGGAGGTTAGTATAACATGTTTGTTGTATTTATTGAAAAAAAAAAAAAAAACATGAGACTTAACAATTACTTTAATACAGACAATGCATTAAGGTGTAAAAATAAAAACAAAAACTTCATCCTTTAGAAGCACTTTATCTGTCTGAATGGATACACTATACTATAGAACAGGGATCCCCAAACTACGGCCCTCCAGCTGTTGTGGAACTACACATCCCATGAGGCATTGTAAAATTCTGACATTCACAGACATGACTAGGCATGATGGGAATTGTAGTTCCTGAACAACTGGAGGGCCAAAGTTTGAAGATCCCTGCACTATACTATAGAACAGGGATCCCCAAACTACGGCCCTCCAGCTGTTGAGGAACTACACATCCCATGAGGCACTGTAAAATTCTGACATTCACAGACATGACTAGGCATGATGGGATTTGTGGTTCAGGAACAACTGGAGGCCCTTGTTTGAAGACCCCCGCTATAGAAAGAGCAAACAGCAACACCTTTTAGGAGGCCTCAGTAACCAACCAAAATTGGCAATCTTGTATGGCCAGCTGGTTCCTGATTGGCTTACCTGGGTCCCCACCCTTCACTGCTTTTCCAATAAGACATAAAATGACACGCATAGTTTACACCAGTGTTTCTCAACTCCGGTCCTCAGGGCACACTAACAGGCCAGGTTTGCAAGAAAACTGAAATACATCACAGGTGATATAATTTGCTGCTCAGTGATTGCAGTATTCTACTCTACATCTCCCCAAGGTAATACCTAAAATCTGGCCTGTTAGTGTGCCCTGAGGACCGGAGTTGAGAAACACTGGTTTACACTGAGCAGACAGACTGTCTAAATAGTCATTATGTGCCGCTTGCGTCTATGGGACGGAATACGATGTGCTAGCAGCTCACATGTTTTCCACATTACTGTCCCAGGGTCGGATTATTTGAAAAGCAGGAAAAGTGAGGAAACCAGTGACACGCCCCCCCCCCCCCCCCAGCCACTCACTTCTCGCAGCTCGGTGGTGACGTAGTGCTGAAGTTCCTTGGCTGCCTTGGTTCGAGTCTCTTCACTTCGGCTTCTTAAGCCATTGGCAAACTGCTGCAACATGATTCCAGACATCGTGGCTGAAATTCCAGGTCAACGGGGCCGGCGGAGTTCACAGTGGTGACCTCATGGGTCCCTGCAGACGGCAAGAGATGAAATTATCATTATTATTATATAGGATTTAGCAGCGCTTTACGAAATCCATCAGAAAAACTTAAAAATAAATCGCATCAAACAATACCTACAGTATAATCAGTGGTTCTACCCACCGTATTGATAAGTACACCAATATCATTTGTGGAAACTACCCACGGCTAATAAACAGAAAAACACCAACTTTATTATACGATTTATAATCAATAATTTAAATAAAAAAAGCACTAATCGCTTAAAAACGGTAAATCTCTGTATTATTATGTATTTATGCAGACATAACACTCACTTGTGGGATCGGTCAGATGGCATAAATAATAAGAATATACTTTAAATGGGCTGTGATGACCGGGGACAATGGGGAGCGCTCCCAATAATGCGGCTCTGTGATTGGCTGCACAGTGCAGGGTGGATAAAAAAAAAAAAAAAAAAAAAAAAAAAAAAAAAAAAATCGATGGATTTGTAAAAAATAAAATAAAAATTTTTTTTGTTTATTTAAATCAGATTTTTTTTATTACATTTATTTTAATAAAATACTTTTGGAGTAAAAAATCTATCTAAAGAGAGTTTTCTATTTAAAGCGGAGTTCCACCCAAAAGTGGAACTTCCGCTCTTTTGTTTCCTCCCCACCTCCGGTGCCACATTTGGCACCTTTCAGGGGGGAGGGGGTTCCTGTTTTTGACAGGTACCCTTCCCAAACTTCCGGGATACGGCGCCGTCCCTCGGAAGTTTGTCCACCTCCTCCACCACCGAGCCAATAGGAATCAGCAGCGCACATCGCGCATGCGCAGTAGGGACCCGCCCGTGAAGCCACAAGGCTTCACTGCAGGGATCCCTTACCGGCAATGGCGGTGGCAGCACCCGACAGCCGATGAAAACATTGGCTGCGGTGCCGACATTGCTGGACTCCAGGACAGGTAAGTGTCCTAATATTCAAAGTCAGCAGCTACAGTAGGTGTACAGTATGAGTAGCTGTTGACTTTTTGGAGGGGGTGGAGGCGGAACTCAGCTTTAAGATACATTAATAATTGAGTTTATTCAGCATGAAATGGAGCTTAGTTATGTAGCAGGAGGCTGTATATTTTGCAATATTTACATTATTGGTAAACTCATTCAATAAATCCAAGCTCTGCAAGCTGAGATAACACGCACTGCATTGATGCATTCACACAAACTACCAGCAAGAATGAGTCCTTACATTTAAAGAGCACCTGTCATTTCACCTCCATCATGGCAGCGCCCATTAGCGGGCATCCACTCACCTGCTGCCGCCACATCCCTCCCCTTGTTGGGTTGCTGCCGAATCACCAGCCGTCCCAATAAAGTGAATGGTACTGCCGGTGAGAGTCAACAGCGGGTCCGAGGAGGAGCCGATGCGGGACAGAGATGACAGTTGCTCTTTAAAAATTGAGTTAAATCTAGTTGATTTAAATCATATCCACCCTGGCTGACATCATCAGTAACCCGTCCTACTGACTCCCTTATAGTCCACACTTGATGTGCTACCGGTGACAGCTTGGTCACAGTTGTAGGGGCGCCGATCGAACTCACCCAAGAACAAGACAGCGACGCATATATGCAGCGGCTGGGTGTTAAGGCCCACCCACCCTGCTACCACATATATGCATAAAGCTGTTGTAAAAGGGTTAACAATCATCAGCTGATCATCAACTGCACAACCATCAATCCAAGTGACAATGTATACAGTACATTCATAAAGTATTCAGACCCCCCTTCACTTTTTTCCCCAATTTTTTTATGTTGCAGTCTGATAGTATTCTTTTTAATCTACACTCCGTACATAGACGAAACACGTAAGTGCTAGAGGCCTATGAACCAGAGGTGGGGGACTTGAGTCACATGACTTGAGACTTGCTTGACTAAAATTAGAAAAAAAGACTCGACTTGACTTTGACTTGGTATTCATGACTTGAGACTTGACTTTGACTTGAGACATATGACTCGAAATGACCTTACTTTAAAGAGGTTATAAACCTGAAAAAAAAAATTCTCTTCTTTTTGCAACCTGTAAGAGAAACACATAATGAGCTAGTATGCATCGCATACTAGCTCATTATGAAATACTTACCTTAGAACGAGCCCCCGCCGTGCCGCCCGCTTACCTCTATGACGGGAGACATGTCCAGTCGCCCGTCTTCGGGGATCGCGGCATCTGGCCATCCAATTGGCCGGAGCCGCGGCGACGTCACTCCCGCGCACGCGCGGGAGCCAATGGGCACGGGTCTCTGAAGGAACGACACGAGCGGCCGTTCCTTCAGAGCGCATGCGCCAGTGACGTCACTGGCTGCATGTAAGGTAAATATCTCCTAAACAGTACATGTTTAGGAGATATTTACAGTACCTATAGGTAAGCCTTATCATAGACTTACCTATAGGTAAAAGTGTCAGAGGAGGGTTTACTTCCTCTTTAAGTTAAATATTTGCATTTTCTACAAATGTGTTAAAGCAAAATGAATGTGCCTGTTAGTCAGGTCCATAAATATTGGGACATTGACAATTCTAATCTTTTTGGCTCTATACACCACCACAATGGATTTGAAATGAAAGAAGATGTGCTTTAACTGCAGACTTTCAGCTTTAATTTGAGGGTATTTACATCCAAATCAGGTGAACGGTGTAGGAATTACAACAGTTTGTATATGTGCCTCACACTTTTTAAGGGACCAAAAGTAAGGGGACAGATTAACAATCATAAATCAAACTTTCACTTTTTAATACTTGTATATTAAAAAAGAATAGCGCGCAAATGCAAAAGAAATAACTACCAAATATGGAGACAATCCATAAATAAAAATGGGGATTTGGTCCCACCATATGGCCATATCGTGCTCAAGCCCACTACTGCGTCAAAGTACCCCATTATCAGTGGGTCCTACACTATCCATAAAAAAGAGATGAATCCAGCCTTTCTAACCCTTGGAGATAACACTCCTTGCTGGGAAGGATGTGCAAATGCACTACAGGGGACTCCTCCTATATCCACTTGATGGTGGACACTGATTGAGTACAGGTGTGTGTGGGGGGGTGGGGAGGGCTGCTCAACCTCGATAGGTTTTTAATACTTGGTTGCAAATCCTTTGCAGTCAATTACAGCCTGAAGTCTGGAACGCATAGACATCACCAGACGCTGGGTTTCATCCCTGGTGATGCTCTGCCAGGCCTCTACTGCAACTGTCTTCAGTTCCTGCTTGTTCTTGGGGCATTTTCCCTTCAGTTTTGTCTTCAGCAAGTGAAATGCATGCTCAATCGGATTCAGGTCAGGTGATTGACTTGGCCATTGCATAACATTCCCCTTCTTTCTCTTAAAAAAACTCTTTGGTTGCTTTCGCAGTATGCTTCAGGTCATTGTCCATCTGCACTGTAAAGCGCCGTCCAATGAGTTCTGAAGCATTTGGCTGAATATGAGCAGATAATATTGTCCGAAACACTTGAGAATTCATCCTGCTGCTTTTGTCAGCAGTCACATCATCAATAAATACAAGAGAAGCAGTTCCATTGGCAGCCATACATGCCCATGCCATGACACTACCACCACCATGCTTCACTGATGAGGTGCTATGCTTTGGATCATGAGCAGTTTCTTTCCTTCTCCATACTCTTCTCTTCCCATCACTCTGGTACAAGTTGATCTTGGTCTCATCTGTCCTTAGGATGTTGTTCCAGAACTGTGAAGGTTTTTTTAGATGTTGTTTGGCAAACTCTAATCTGGCCTTCCTGTTTTTGAGGCTCACCAATGGTTTACATCTTGTGGTGAAATCTCTGTATTCACTCTGGTGAAGTCTTCTCTTGATTGTTGACTTTGACACACATACACCTACCTCCTGGAGAGTGTTCTTGATCTGGCCAACTGTTGTGAAGGGTGTTTTCTTCACCGGGGAAAGAATTCTTCAGTCATCCACCACAGTTGTTTTCCGTGGTTTTCTGGGTCTTTTGGTGTTGCTGAGCTCACCGCTGCGTTCTTTCTTTTTAAGGATGTTCCAAACAGTTGATTTGGCCACACCTAATGTTTTTGCTATTTCTCTGATGGGTTTGTTTTGTTTTTTTTCAGCCTAATGATGGCTTGCTTCACTGATAGTGACAGCTATTTGGATCTCATATTGAGAGTTGACAGCAACAGATTCCAAATGAAAATAGCACACTTGAAATGAACTCTTGACCTTTTATCTGCTCCTTGTAAATGGGATAATGAGGGAATAACACACACCTGTCCATGGAACAGCTGAGCAGCCAATTGTCCCATTACTTTTGGTCCCTTAAAAAGTGGGAGGCACATATACAAACTGTTGTAATTCCTACACCGTTCACCTGATTTGGATGTAAATACCCTCAAATTAAAGCTGAAAGTTTGCAATTAAAGCACATCTTGTTTGTTTAATTTCAAATCAATTGTGGTGGTGTATAGAGCCAAAAAGACTAGAATTGTGTCGATGTCCAACTATTTATGGACCCGACTGTATGTTTCTGACACCACAGTCACTTAAACAGTGGTCCTCAACCCTGGCCTACAGGGCCCACTAAAAGGCCAGGTTTGCAAGATAACTGAAATACATCACAGGTGATATAATTTGCTGCTCAGTGATTGCAGTACTCTAGTCTGCATCTCCCCAAGGTAATACTTAAAATCTGGCCTGTTAGTGGGCCCTGAGGACCGGAGTTGAGGACCACTGACTTAAAACACCTCTGTGTGTTCTGATTATTAGGACACTGGCTGTTTAACAATGGAAACACTTAACACCTTTTTAGTGACTGTGGTGTTGATGACCGGACGAAGGATTTGGAGCTGTTTGGGCATTCAAAGTGTTTCTTTAATATGCCAAGAAAAAAAAAGCACTAAGCGGTTTTGTTAATGTTGAAAATAAAACAAAACCACTCCTACGAACAGTTCTTTGCCAACTCCAACGATAGAAGCCTGCTGTTTGATCGCGAATGGAATCCTTGGTTGCTAAAGTACCCGAGCCGAGGGGTTTTCCTCTCGTTCGGGCTTGATCCTTACTTGATCATATTATTAACCACTTGCCGACCGCCGCACGACTATCTACGTCGGCGGTCAGCCCCTCACAGGCAAACTAACGTAGGGCTACATTGCTTGCTTGTGAGGGTCTAGGGAGCGAGCGCGCGCTCCCGCTCCCGCGTGGTCACGGACCCCCCCGCGCGTGTGACCAGCGGACCCGATGTCCGCCGGCCACTCGGCGATCGGCGGGGGAGAGGGAGAATGTCAGGCAGCTTGTGTAAACAAGCGACCTGTCATTCTCCTCGCTGTAAAGACACTGATCACTCGGATCTACTATGTAGATCCGTTGATCACTCTGCATACAGCTGAAGCCACAGCCAATCACAGTTAGAATCACGCCCCTAGGGACACACACAGCCCCTCCCTCCCAAATAAAGTTAACCCCTTCACTACCAGTGTATTTTTACAGTAACAGTGCATATGTATAGCACTGATTACTGTAGAAATGTCACTGGTAACCCCAAAAGTGTCAAAAATGTCAGTCAGGGGTCCGATCTGTCCGCCGCAATGTCGCAGTACCGCAAAAAAAAAAATCGCAGATCGCCGCCATTACGCGTTAAAAAAAAAAAACAACAAAAATGACAAAAATCTTTCCCTTTGTTAGTAAACGCGATAACTTTTGCGCAAACCAATCAAAATACGCTTTTTGCGATTTTTTTTACCAAACATAGGTAGCATAAAACAAATTGGCCGAAAATTTTAAAAAATTTTGATTTTTACATTTTTTTTGGGGGGGAATTTCATATAAAAAAATGTGAAAAATATTGCTATTTTTGCAAAATTGTCGCTCTTTTTTTGTTAATAGCGCTTGATCCAAAAATCGCACAGGTGATCAAATACCACCAAAAGAAAGCTCTGTTTGTGGGAAAAAAAGGACGTCAAATTCGTTTAGGTACAGCGTCGCACGACCGCGCAATTGTCCGTTAAAGTCACGCAGTGCCGAATCGCAAAATACCCCCTGGTCGGAATGGGGGTAAAATCTTCCGGGGCTTAAGTGGTTAATGATGACATATGTTTATATTTGAGGCTGTTGTTTAGACCGTCCGGTTGATGGTCCCCATGTCTAGTTGCGTGCTTATTGCAAACGTAATGTAATAAAGCATGCTAGAGTTACGGTTCTTCGCAGATGCACCTCTTGTCAGCTCCAGGGGGGACTGGGTATACGCTGGGGGCTGGGTCTCGGCTCCTGCGGGGGAGGGAGGGGAGGGCGCGGGACCACAGTATTGATCCCCTTGGGGGGTGGTCCGGGCGGCCCGACCCTTCAGCTCGACGCCGGGGGGATTGGGCTGGGGCCCAGTCTCCGGGGGGGCCCAGTTGTTAGGTACTGGGGGCTCTAAATCCTTATCCACAACGGTTTTGCATGGTATACTCTAGTGTATTTACTGTATCTGTTCATTGCTATACAGCCATTACGTCTACCTGTACTGTATCTTGTGTTTGATGTTTTGAAAATTTAATAAAAACTATTGAAAAGAAAATAAAACAAAACCTTTCCTGACCACTGAATGTTAACTGATTTAAAAGGTGAAAATTGGGGTAGATCAGTATTTGTGACTTGACCAAAATAAATGACTTGCTTGACTTCTAGCAGGGACTCAAATTGACTTGCTTGCTTTTCGCCACAGTAACTTGGGACTTGCTTGAGACTTGAAGGCTAAGACTTGAGACTTGCTTGTGACTTGCACATGTGTGACTTACTCCCATGTCTGCTAAGAAACGTCTTCACACCTGCTGGTGTACTGCGATGTGATGTTTTTGAGCTTTTGTTACTTTGTGAGTATATTTGCATGAAATAAATTGGTGTTTCTACCGTCCTTTGTATTTTCCTATGAATCTTACTGTAGAGAGTTGTGCTTTCCAGACAGCCAGCAGAGGATCTGGTGGGCATGGAGGTTCCCTGGTGCGGCGATGCACATTTGGTATTGCCGGCGCTAGTGATCTTTTATAATCTGGAGATCCTGGTTATCCGGTAAAGAAATTCATAAATCCGAGTCTGAGGTGGTTTGGGGATAAAAAACGTGGAACCGTGGCATTTCATTTCACAAAGGATTTTTCATCGCCCCCCCCTAGTTGAGCCTTGAAATATTCTTTTGGGAGCGAACTTTCATCTTTATTATATCATCGCTTGTTTTATACTGTATGTGGTTACATGACGGGGATATTATTTGCATCACTTTTCAATTTTTTTTGTGATTCTTATGGTTAGAGGTTTTGCACAGTTTTTGTTTAATATATATATATATATATATAATATCCATGCCAGGAATTTGTCCCGTTAATGTTTACACTTGGGGGGGAAGGGGGGGCTGTACTGTTTATACCATTCTGTTTACACTGAGGGGGCTGTAATCTATTGGGCCAGTCCAATGTTTACACTGGGGGGGGGGGGCTGTACTGTGTGGACCAGTCCAATATTTACACTTCACATGGGGGGTATACTGAATGGACCAGTCCTATGTTTACACTGGGGGAGGGGATGGGATGTATAGGCCAGTCCAATGTTTACACTGTATGGGCTAGTCCAATGTTTACAGGGGAGGCTGAACTCTTTGGACCAGTTGAATGTTTACAGTTTTGGGGGGAAGCAGTATTGTATGGACCATGCAAAGGTTTGCACTTGCGGGGGGGCGTGGCGTACTGCATTGGGCCAGTACAATGTTTACACTTGGGGAGGGAAGGGGGTTGTACTGTATGCATCAGCCAATGTTTACATTTGGGGGAGGGAGCTGTACTACAATGGGCCAATGCAATGCTTACACTGATTAAGAGTGGAGGGGCTGTACTGTATTAGGCCAGTCGAATTTTTACACTTTGCAGGGCAGCAGGGGGCTGTATTATGTGGGCCAGACCAAGGTTTACACTTTCGGGGGAGGGGCTGTACAGTATGGTCAAGTCCAATGTTTACACTTGGGTGAGGGAAGGGGGCTGTACTGTATGCATCTGCCAATGTTTACATTGGGGGGATGTAGACCTATACTGTATGGGTCAGACCACTGTTTACATTGGAGGGGTGCTGTACTGTATTTGGCCAGTCCAATGTTTACACTTCAAAGGGGGGGCAGGGGGGCTGTACTGTGTGCATCAGCCAAGGTTCCAAGGTTTACATTTGGGGGGCACATAGGAAGCTATACTATATTGGTCAGTCCACTGTTTATACTTTGGCGAGGGGGCTGTACTGTATAGGCTGGTCTTTGCAGGGGGTAGGTGGCTGTACTGTATGGGTCAGTCCAATGTTTACACTTGTGGGGGGGGGGGGGGCTGTACTGTATGCATCAGTCAATTATTACCTTTTGGGGGGTAGCGGTAAGCTATACTCTATGGGTCAGTCCAATGTTTACACTTGTGGGGGGGGGGGGCTGTACTGTATGCATCAGTCAATTATTACCTTTTGGGGGGTAGCGGTAAGCTATACTCTATGGGTCAGTCCACTATTTACACTTTGGGGAGGGAGGTAGGGGGCTGTACTGTATAGGCCAGTCCAATGTTTACACTTGTGGGGGGGGGGGGGGCTGTACTGTATGGGCCAGTCCAATGTTTACACTTGTGGGGGGGGGGCTGTACTGTATGCATCAGTCAATTATTACCTTTTGGGGGGTAGCGGTAAGCTATACTGTATGGGTCAGTCCACTATTTACACTTTGGGGAGGGAGGTAGGGGGCTGTACTGTATAGGCCAGTCCAATGTTTACACTTGGGGGTGGAGGGACTGTCCTGTATGGGCCAGTCCATTGTTTACACTGAGGAGCTGGGGGGGGGTTGTATTGGAAGGGCCAGTCCAAAGTTTACACTGAGGGGGGGCTGTACCATGTAGGCCACTCCAGTGTTTACACTGGGGAGAAGGGGGGGGGGGGCTGTACATGATGGATTAGTCCAATTTGAACACTCAGATTGGGGGCTTCTATTGTATGGGTTAGTTTGTTTACACTTTGGGGGAGCTTTACTGCTTTACGGGAAAGACCAGTGGAGATTTTACAGTAGGATTGGGGTAGGGGCCTGTATTGTGCGATGGGTCGGTCCAATGTTTACATTTTGGGGGACTGTCCTGTATGGGAAGGACCAACGATTACACGTTGAGGGGGGGCTGTACTGTATGGGCCAGTTCTACTACATTGGGGGGGGGGGGGGTATCTGTACTCTATAGGTAAGTCCACGGTTTACACTTTTTAGGTATGGGCCAGTAAACTTTATAAACTTAGAGGGGAGGGGGGGGGGGGGGCTGTACAGTGTGGACCTCTTTACACTACCAGTGAGTTGGGTGGTGTAGTATCAGGGTGTATGCTTGGGAGGGGAGGAGGGGTCACTGTATACACTGAGGGGGGATGGGATATCAGGGTGCATGCTCGGGGGGGGGGGTGGTCACTATATACACTGAGGGGGGGGGATGGGATATCAGGGTGTATGCTTGGGGGAAGGGGTGGTCACTGTATACACTGAGGGAGGGGGGGATGGGATATCAGGGTGCATGTTCGTGGGGGGGGGGGAGGGGTGGTCAATGTATACACTGAAGGAGGGGGGTAGGATATCAGTAAGTATGCTTGGTGGGGGGGGGGGGGGGTTGTCACTGTATACACTGAGGGGGGAGGGGATATCAGGGTGTATGCTCGGTAGGGGGGGAGGGGTGGTCACTGTATACACTGAGGGAGGGGTGTATGCTCGGTGGGGGGGAGGGGTGGTCACTGAATACACTAAGGGGGGAGGGGTGGTCACTGTATACACTGAGGGAGGGGGGGGGGGAATGGGATATCAGGGTGTATGCTCAGGGGGGGGGGGGGAGGGGAGGACACTGTATACACTGAGGGGGGATGGGATATCAGGGTGTATGCTCGGTGGGGGGGAGGGGTGGTCACTGTATACACTGAGGGGGGGATGGGATATCAGGGTGTATATAGTAGAGTGGGGGTGTCGGTGAGGCTCCTCCCCCCGGTGGGCTCCTCACCTTTCCTCCTGCCTCCTCCGGTCACCTCACCGCCATTCCGCCCAGCGACCGGGCCCAACACCGCCCGCCGCTCCACAGACTGCACTTCCGGAAATATAAAAATGTTCCGGCCGGAAAACAATGATAGACTGGGGGGTTCCGGGGGGGAAAGAGTTCCTACAGGTCAACCAGACCCTCCCCTCACACTCCGCCCACCTCCTCGCACTCCGCCCACCTGTAATTTCCTAGCCAGCGCACGGCGCCTCACTCAGAGGGCGTGTCTTAGGGGGTGTGTTCTCTCAGTTTTGGGGGTGGGTCTGGGCGTGGTCTGAGTGATGAGTGAAGGATACGATATAGTACGCGGAAGGATACACGGCGGAGGGATCTGTGTGTCGGCGGAAGGATTACAGAGTAGCACAGTAAAGATGGCGGCCTCCAGAGGACACGTAGAGAGGTAGATGAGGGGGAGAGGTGAGTGCTGGGCTCGGTGTACTCCTCACCACTGACCGAGCACCGGACACATGAGGAGGAACTACAACTCCTACTATAACATGGACAGCCTCTACACCACACGGGGGAGGGGCTACACCATCTGCAACCAATAGGAGTTCACCTCAGACTCTCTTAGGCTGATGTTGGCGCTGGGTGTCTCCTGATAGGAAGACAAATAACTGAGAGCTCCCCCATGTGGAAGGGGCGTGTACTGTACAGTGGGGACCGAAAGTTTGGGCACCCCAGGTAAAAATTTGTATTAATGTACATAAAGAAGCCAAGGAAAGATGGAAAAATCTCCAAAAGGCATCAAATTACAGATTAGACATTCTTATAATATGTCAACAAAAGTTAGATTTTATTTCCATCATTTACACTTTCAAAATAACAGAAAAACAAAAAAAATGGCGTCTGCAAAAGTTTGGGCACCCTGCAGAGTTAATATCTTGTACTGCCCACTTTGGCAAGTATCACAGCTTGTAAACGCTTTTTGTAGCCAGCCAAGAGTCTTTCAATTCGTGTTTGAGGTATCTTTGTCCATTCTTCCTTACAAAAGTCTTCCAGTTCTGTGAGATTTCTGGGCTGTCTGTCACGCACTGCTCTTTAAGGTCTATCCATAGATTTATGTTGAGGTCAGGAGATTGTGAAGGCCATGGAAAAACCTTCAGTTTACGCCTCTTGATGTAATCCCCCCGTGGATTTCGAGGTGTGTTTAGGATCATTATCCATTTGTAGAAGCCATCCTCTCTTTAACTTCAGCTTTTTCACAGATGGCATCAAGTTACCATCCAAAATTTGCTGAAAGTTATTGAATCCATCTTTCCTTCTACTCGTGAGATGTTCCCTGTGCCACTGGCTGCAATACAACCCCAAAGCATGATTGATCCACCCCCATGCTTCACAGTTGGACAGAGGTTCTTTTCATTAAATTCTGTGCCCCTTCTTCTCCAAACTTACCTTTGCTCATTCCGGCCAAAAAGTTCAATTTTAACCTCATTTATCCACAGAACTTGTTTCCAAAATGCATCAGGCTTGCCTATATGTTCATTTGCAAAGTTCAAACGCTGATTTTTGTGGTGAGAACGTAGAAGAGGTTTTCTTCTGATGATTCTTCCATGAAGACCATATTTGTACAAGTATCTCTTTATAGTGGAATAGTGTACCACAACTCCAGTGTCTGCCAGATCTTTCTGGAGGGATCGTGCAGTCAATCCTGGGTTTGGAATTGTTTTTCTCACAATCCTGCGAGCTGTTCTGGCTGATATTTTTCTTGGTCTTCCAGATCTTGCTTTAACTTCCACTGTTCTTGATGACTGCCATTTCTTAATTACATTCCGAACAGAGGATATTGACACCTGAAAACGCTTTGCTATCTTCTTATAGCCTTCTCCAGCTTTGTGAGCGTCAACTATTTTCAGTTTCAGTTTTCTAGACAACTGCTTAGAAGATCCAATGGTGCTGATTGTTGGGGCAAGGACAGATGAGTCTGGGCATTTAAAACCTTTGAGATTGACATCACCTGGTCTTCCCAGACGATGATTGAGAACAATCCATGACACTGGCAGGTCTCAGCCTTGCAAAGGGGGCAGTGCATGCTATAAATTCTGCAGGGTGCCCAAACTTTTGCAGACGCCATTATTTTTGTTTTCTGTAATTTTGAAAGTGTCAGTGATGGAAATAGAATCTAACTTTTGTTGACATTATAAGAATGTCTAATCTGTAATTTGATGCCTTTTGGAGATTTTTCCATCTTTCCTTGGCTTCTTTATGCACATTATTACAAATTTTTACCTGGGGTGCCCAAATTTTCGATCACCACTGTACTTCTATAACTGAGAGCTCCCCCATGTGGAAGGGGTGTGTACTGTACTTCTATAACTGAGAGCTCCCCCATGTGGAAGGGGTGTGTACTGTACTTCTATAACTCAGAGCTCCCCCGTGTGGAAGGGGTGTGTACTGTACTTCTATAACTGAGAGCTCCCCCATGTGGAAGGGGTGTGTACTGTACTTCTATAACTCAGAGCTCCCCCGTGTGGAAGGGGTGTGTACTGTACTTCTATAACTGAGAGCTCCCCCGTGTGGAAGGGGTGTGTACTGTACTTCTATAACTGAGAGCTCCCCCCTGTGGAAGGGGTGTGTACTGTACTTCTATAACTGAGAGCTCCCCCGTGTGGAAGGGGTGTGTACTGTACTTCTATACCTGAGAGCTCCCCCGTGTGGAAAGGGTTTGTACTGTACTTCTATAACTGAGAGCTCCCCCGTGTGGAAGGGGCATGTACTGTACTTCTTTTTCCGAGAGCTCCCCCGTGTGGAAGGGGCGTGTACCATACTTCTATAACTAAGAGCTCCCCCCTGTGGAAGGGGTATGTACTGTACTTCTATAACTGAGAGCCCCCCCCCTGTGGAAGGGGTGTGTACTGTACTTCTATAACTGAGAGCTCCACCCTGTGGAATGAGTGTGTACTGTACTTCTATAACCTATAACTGAGAGCTCCCCTCTGTGGAAGGGGTGTGTACTGTACTTCTATAACTAAGAGCTCCCCCCTGTGGAAGGGGTGTGTACTGTACTTCTATAACTGAGAGCTCCCCCCTGTGGAAGGGGTGTGTACTGTACTTCTATAACTAAGAGCTCCCCCCTGTGGAAGGGGTGTGTACTGTACTTCTATAACTGAGAGCTCCCCTCTGTGGAAGGGGTGTGTACTGTACTTCTATAACTGAGAGCTCCCCCCTGTGGAAGGGGTGTGTACTGTACTTCTATAACTGAGAGCTCCCCCCTGTGGAAGGGGTGTGTACTGTACTCCTATAACTGAGAGCTCCCCCCTGTGGAAGGGGTGTGTACTGTACTCCTATAACTAATGCTTCAAATTAACTAACTTCTAATTCATCCCAAAGGTGTTCTATGGGGTTGAGGTCAGGACTCTGTGCAGGCCAGTCAAGTTCCCCCACCCCAAACTCACTCATCCATGTGTTTATGGACCTTGCTTTGTGCACTGGTGCGCAGTCATGTTGGAATAGGAAGGGGCCATCCCCAAACTGTTCCCACAAAGCTGGGAGCATGAAATTGTCCAAAATGTCTTGGTATGCTGATGCCTTCCCTTCACTGGAACTAAGGGGCCAAGCCCAACCCCTGAAAAACAACTCCACACCATAATCCCCCCTCCACCAAATGATTTGGAAAAGTACACAAAGCAAGGTCCATAAAGACATGGATGAATGAGTTTGTGGTGGAGGAACTTGACTGACCTGCACAGAGTCCTGACCTCAACCCAATAGATTTGGGATGAATTGGAGTGGAAACTGAGAGTCAGACCTTCTCCCCAACATCAGTGTCTGACCTCACAAATGTGATTCTGGAAGAATGGTCAAACATTCCCATAGACACACTCCTAAACCTTGTGGACAGCCTTCCCAGAAGAGTTGAAGCTGTTATAGCTGCAAAGGGTGGGCCAACTCAATATTGAACCCTACGGACTAATGGCACTTTTCCACTGCAAGTAATCCACTTGGCCCTGCTTGGCTCGGTTTGGTTTTCCACTGCACGGTACAGTGTTGGCACGGTTCGATACGGTTTGCTTTTCCAAGTAGTAAGTGGGTGGGATAACAACGATTCTCTGACCAATCAGTGGCTAGTAGTGACAAACAGTCAAAGGATTGTGGGATATGGTACCGGTAGGGCCCTCTTCGAACCACAACCGAGTAGAGCTGCACGATTCTGGCAAAAATGAGAATCACGATTTTTTTGCTTGGAATAAAGATCACGATTCACTCACGTATATTTATACATTTATTTTTTTTTTTTTTTGTTTGTTTTTTTTAGGGATTACATTTTCTGCACATAACACTACCTTTTTCAGCATTTTTACTTGTGAATTATCAATATAATAATAATTAATGAAATTATTATTTTCATTATATTTATTGTAATATATATATATATATATTACAATAAATATAATGAAAATAATTTCATTAATTATTATTATATTGATAATTCACAAGTAAAAATGCTGAAAAGGTAGTGTTATGTGCAGAAAATGTAATCCATAAAAAAAAAAATAAATGTATATTATAATGAAAAAAAAAAAAAAAAAAAAAAAAAAAATATATATATATATATATATATATATATATATATATATATATATATATATATATATATATATATATATATATATATATTCATTCATTACAATATACATTTAATTATTTATTTTTTGGGGTTCCCCCCCCCCCCCCCCCCCCTCCTCTGTCCTTGATTACCTCATGGAAAGCTCATCATGCCATAATTTTCTCGGACCCGTGAACAAATAGGACCTCGTCACTTCCGGGGACAGAGCAGGCGGGGCTGAGGTGGGACGGAAGACACCGTCGCGTCATCTGCAGACTTGAATTGAGGAGGCGTGACGGAGGTGCGGCCTGCCGCGTCATCTGCAGAGTGCTCAATGGAGGAGGCGTGACGGAGGTGCGGCCCGCCGCGTCATAGAGGAGGCGTGACGGAGGTGCGGCCGTGAAATAACCCCACCCCTAGAATCGACGATATTCGTGATGGAGATCGCATAGGGGGGGTGGATCGAGATCGCGATCCCAGAACGATTAATCGTGCAGCTCTACAACCGAGGTGGTACTGTTTAAGCGAGCCGTACATTCGGTTCCATGCAGTGGAAAAGCGCCGCCGTACCGTACCAAACTGTTCCAACACCGTACTATGCAGTGGAAAAGCGCAAAAGCAAGCCAAACCGGTTGGTTCCATGCAGTTGAAAAGCGCAATAAGACCGGGATCCCATTAAAGTTCATGTGTGTGTAAAGGCAGGCGTCCCAATACTTTTGACAATGTAATGTGTATGCGTTAGATTGGCGGCAATATTATTGCTGAATAAACAGCCGCATAGCAGAAATGTATAAAGTGCTGTGGCCTATAGGGGGTGTAGAGGGCTGGGCTGGTTTTTATATTAATCTTTGGATATTTGTTTTGCAGTCGGAGTTGATCCTTGACCATCAGATTCCGAAGCCACGTCTCGTATTTTTCCAATAACCAGAACCATGAAATCCGACAACTGCTCAAATAACATCAGCATCAGCACAGAGCTGTTCAACGACGTGCCGTTCACCGACCTCTCCAAGGACTCGGCACCGCTGCCCAACGGCCCCGTTCAGCCACTGGTGGACAGACCTCCGGCCAAAGCCGCGGGTTGGAGAAAGAAATGCGCCAGCTACGTCCTCGCCCTCCGCCCCTGGAGCTTCAGCGCCTCCCTCACCCCCGTGGCCCTGGGCAGCGCCTTGGCATACAAGGCCGAGGGCTCGCTGGACTTTATCGTGCTCCTGGTCTGCGCCGTGGCAGTCCTGGCCGTCCACGGGGCCGGGAATCTGGTCAACACTTACTACGACTTCTCTAAAGGCATCGACCACAAGAAGAGCGACGACCGGACTTTAGTGGACCAAATTCTGGAGCCGCAGGATGTGGTGCGGTTCGGCATGTTGCTGTACACGCTGGGTTGTGTGTGCGCCGCGTGTCTCTACTTCCTGTCTGCGCTCAAGCTGGAGCACATGGCTCTGATATATTTCGGGGGCCTGTCCGGCTCTTTCCTCTATACCGGAGGTAGGATTTGTAGGCTTCATCTTCCCTTACAGGTTAACCATTTTTGCTGCCGTAGTAGTTTTTTTTTTTTTTTTTTGTACAAATGTTAAAAAATAATTTTGGACCTGAAACTTAGTAAAAAAACCCCAAACAATATTGGGGGGATGTATTAACCACTTGCCGACCGCCACACGACTATTTACTGCGGCGGTCAGCCCCTCACAGGCAAAGCGACGTAGTACTACGTCGCTAGCCTGTGAGGCTCTAGGGAGCGAGCCCGCGCCGCCGGAGGCGCGCGGTCATGGACCCCCCCCCCCCCGCATGTGCTCGGCGGACCCGATGTCCGCCGGGCACTCGCGATCGTCCGTGACACCAGAAGAAAGGTAATGTAAACAAAGCCGGCTGTCATTCTTCCCTGTGTAAGAATGGAGATCAGACGGTTCTACTATGTAGGACCATTGATCTCTGTTCTTACACTAGTAGCCACAGCCAATCACAGTTAGAATCACGCCCCTAGGACACACTTAAGCCCTCCCTCTCCAATACAGTTAACCCCTTCACTGCCAGTGTCATTTTTACAGTAACAGTGCATATGTATAGCACTGATTACTGTAGTAATGTCACTGGTAATCCCAACAGTGTCAAACATGTCAGTCAAGGGTCCGATCTGTCCGCCGCAATGTTTTTTTTTTTTTTTTTTTTACCAAACCTATGCAGAACAAATTGGCCGAAAATGTTAAAAAAAAAATAGATTTTTACATTTTTTTGGGGGGAATTTCATATAAAAATATGTGAAAAATATTGTTATTTTTGCAAAATTGACGCTCTTTTTTTGTTTATAGCGTGTGATCAAAAAATCGCACAGGTGATCAAATACCACCAAAAGAAAGCTCTGTTTGTGGGAAAAAAAGGACGTCAAATTCGTTTAGGTACAGCGTCGCACAACCGCACAATTGTAAGTTAAAATCATGCAGTGCCGAATTGCAAAATAGGCCCTGGTTAGGAAGGGGGTAAAATCTTCCGGGGCTTAAGTGGATAAAGAAATAAGGACCGTTTTTTTTTTTTTTTTTTTTTCAAATGGCCTGTACCAAATTCAAAGTTCTCTACAGACCATTTCAGTAACTTTACTGACTCATGCGGAGGATTCAGGTAGTTGTTATTAGAGCCACTTTCACAAAGTGGGCGCTATTGAAGTATAACTAAAGGCATACTGCTGTCTATTCTCCCATTAAGGAAATTCAACCTCTCTAATTGTGCTTTTTTATTATTATCATTGAAAGTGAAAGCAAAAGAAAATCCCAAACGTTGTCTTGTCCCCAGAAAAGAAATAGAGGGGGAATGTTCCAATGCGCACACTAGTTCTGGTGACCTGGGGGGCACCAAGGTTTTCCCATGATTTTCAGGGATTTCCTCTCACTTCCTGTATTCCTATGGGACAGGAAGTGAAGGGAAACCTCTGCAATGATGACAAAACCCTCCCTTACTCTATCCAAAATAGAAATAAATAAAATTTACCTATAGTTCTACTTCATGTTCAAAATATAAAAAAATGACCTACATTTGATAGTGTATGAAACGGGGGGGGGGGGGGGGGGGTAATAAAGATCCTCCTCTAAGTTGGCGTACAGAGACAGGCAGAGTGCCTATCCCTGTCCGCAGTGTAGCAGAGAGGCATATTCACCGCTGCTACCCATCCCTGTAACTAGCTGAGAAGATTGTCAGCTCCCAACAACCAATGATACTGCAGTGGGCGGAGCACTTGTTTTCCATCAGGCCTGCTCACGCCCTGTGATTAATAGCAGGCAGCGGGGGAATTCTTTAGTCAATAGCATGCTTGCTATGGGGGCACTCATTAACCACTTTACCACCGGAGGATTTTGCTGTCTTACGTCCAGGCCACTTTTTGCGATTCGGCGCTGTGCGACTTCAACTGACAATTGCGCGGTCGTGCGACGCCGTACCCAAACGAAATTTACGTCCTTTTTTTCCCACAAACAGAGCTTTCTTTTGGTGGTATTTGATCACCTGTGCGATTTTTACTTTTTGCGCTATAAACAAAAAAAGAGCGTTTATTTTGAAAAAATAACAATATTTTTAACATTTTTTTATATGAAATTCCCCCCAAAAAAGATGTAAAAACCAATTTTTTTAAAAATTTTTGGCCAATTTGTTTTATGCTACATATGTTTGGTAAAAAAAATCGCAATAAGCGTATTTTGATTGGTTTGCGCAAAAGTTATTGCGTTTACTAACAAAGGGAAAGATTTCTGTCATTTTTGGTGTTTTTTTTTTTTTAACGCGTAATGGCGGCGATCTGCGATTTTTTTTTTTTTTTTTTTTTTTTTTTTTTTTTTTTTTTTTTTTTTTTTTTGCGGGACTGCGACATTGCGGCGGACAGATCGGACCCTTGACTGACATTTTTGACACTTTTGGGGGTACCAGTGACATTACTGCAGTAATCAGTGCTATATATATGCACTGTTACTGTAAAAATGACACTGGCAGGGAAGGGGTTAATTTTATTGGAGAGGGAGGGGTTAATGTATGCCTGGTGCTTACTGACGTGTAGGGGGGGAGGTGACTGTGTGACTCATGGACAGATCGGATGTCCAGCTATGTGAATGAAAACAGCGGGAGCGAGCCTCCGGCGGCGCGCAAGCGTCGCCCAGAAGGGGGAGTGTCTAACGACGTTAATACTACGTCGCTGGACGATAACGAACCACTCTGCCGCAGTAGTATTACTGTGAGCGGTTCTAAATTGGTTAAAGTGGTTGTTAAGCCTCTTACACACGCAACGAATTTCCGCCGACCGGTCGTCCGTCTTTTGTCCAGAGTGGTGTCTGTTGGTTGGAATGTGCTCTAGACTGCACACAAATTTTCCCGCACGACAGAATTCTACTTCAGAAGTGAGGTCATGTGTTGGATTGCTTTCTTTGTGTTCTTTCTTCTCTGAGCATGCCCAGTCTTGCTCATAAGATTTTTCCCTGTCGAAATCTGTACTGACTGCTCGAAAATCGGCCGTGTTTTAACGGAGGACAAAAATTTTATAGCCTACACACCAGATTTTTTTCGGCCGAAAAGTCGGAGTCTGTTGTCGGAAGCATCATACTAACAAGCCGAAAATCGGAAGATTGGTCGTCGGACGAAAATTCCCGGCCGAATTTCGACTCGTGTGTACGGGGCTTAAAGGTACAAGGTTTTTTACTCTAATGCATTTTATGCTTGAAGGTAAGAAACCTTCAATGTGCAGCAGCCCCCCTTATACATACTTGAGGAGCCCCCTCTGGATCCAGCAACGTCCAGGAGAGCCTTGCCTCTCTGGGGACTTATACAACTGATTAGCTTTTGGCAGGAGGCAGTGAGCAAATCAGGAGACCGAGGGGGCGGGGGCGAGCCACAGCTCTGTGAATGGATACACAGAGCTGCGGGTCGGGAGCGTGCCTGCTTGGGTGCCCCCAGAGCGAGCTGCTTGCTGTGGGGGCACCCAGCAGGAGGGAGGAGCCAGGAGTGCCGGTGTAACGTTAAAAAAACCATACCCCGTGAAGAAACCATACCCTCGTCACTTCCGGTCTGAAACAGCTGAGCAGCGCAGTAGTGCGCATGCTCAGAGCCCCGGATACGTGATTGAAGAAGAAAGAATTTGAGAAGTGCGCATGCTCGGTGGGCGTGAAATTATCACGGCACTGTTTCTAATGTTATACTTGCGGCGGGTACATTAAAACACTTCGGGTGCAACATAAATCATCTCCTCTGCTATCGCTGTAACTTCCCTCATCTCCGGTAATAAATATAAAAGCGGCGGCGGGTGTATGAGATGTAAATGTGACGGTGATCGCGGCTCCGTGATCCGCTTTTATATTTATTACCGGAGATGAGGGATGTTACAGCGATAGGAGAGGACATGATTTATGTTGCACCCGAAGTGTTTTAATGTACCCGCCGCAAGTTTAACTACCGTGAGAAATCCATACCCTCCGTAGCGGAACCGGAAGTGACGAGGGTATGGTTTTCTCACGGGTATGGTTTTTTCACGGAACACCGGCGTGGGACCAGAGAAGAGGGGGATGCGGGCTGCTCTGTGCAAAACCACTGCACAGAGCAGGTAGGTATACCATGTTTGTTATTTAAAAAAAAAAAAAACAAACAAACAAGCTTTTCATATTGCATGAAGGTAAAAAATAATGTTTAGTCCCCTTTCACACAGGGAGTCCGTTCAGATCCGCCTGTCAGTTTTTCAGGCGGATCTGAACGGTCCCCCCATGCATCTCTATGGGGCATCAGATGTCAGCGGAGACATGTCCACTGACATCCGATCCGTCAAAATCTGATGGATGGAAACCCTATTTTCCATCCGTCTGGCAGATCGGACGGACAGACGGTCTGTTCTTATCTGATTCCCCCAAGTATCGGGACCTGACAGCTTTTTCTCTGCACACAGCGCGGAGACAGAGCTGCCATCTGCCTGCTCAGCGGAGGATTGTCCGATCAATCCCCCACTGAGATAAACTGAGTCGGACCGGACTGTGTGAAAGGGGCCTTAGGCTTTATAACCACTTTAAAATTGCTTGCGGCTGTGAGACTGTGACACACTTGGATACTCTATATTTTCCATAGGCAACGCTTTGAAAAGCCCATACAGGTCATTGGTTTGGAATTGACCATGAATAATGGGCCTTGAATTATTGCTCTCACTCACTGAATAAAGCATTCAGAGAGAACTAAGTTTTTTTTTTTTTTTTTTGTATGGATGTACAGGTGTGCCCAAATGTTTGTATCCCCTTGGAGAATAGGTAATATATAGAGTATGTACCGTTTTTTAGCCACTTGAAGACCAAGACTAAGGTGCAACCTGGCGGCGTCGGATGGACCGAAACCTAATGTCCCAGAGGTGTCGTATTGGATTTAGGTCAGGCAAGTGTGGGGGCCATTTATTGGTATCAATTCCTCCATTCTCCAGGAACTGGCTGCATACTCTCGCCACATGAGGCCGGGCATTGTTGCGCACCAAAAGGAACCCAGGGCCCACTGCACCAGTGTAGGGTCTGACAATGGGTCCAAGGACTTCATCCCGATATCTAATGGCAGTCAGGATACCATTGTCTAGCCCAGGGGTCTTCAAACTACGGCCCTCCAGTTGTTCAGGAACCACAATTCCCATCATGCCTAGTCATGTCTGTGAATGTCAGAGTTTTACAATGCCTCATTGAATGTTTAGTTCTACAACAGCTGGAGGGCCGCAGTTTGAGGATCCCTGGCTCGAGCCTGTAGAGGTCTGTGCGTCCCCCTCCCCCCATGGATATTCCTCCCGAGACCATCACTGACCCACCACCAAAACCGGTCATGCTTAACCACTTTACCACCGGAGGATTTTGCTGTCTTACATCTGGGCCACTTTTTGCGATTCGGCACTGTGCCACTTTAACTGACAATTGCGCGGTCGTGCGACGCCGTACCCAAATGAAATTGACGTCCTTTTTTTCCCACAGAGCTTTCTTTTGGTGGTATTTGATCACCTTTGCGATTTTTTTACTTTTTGCGCTATAAACAAAAAAAGAGCGAAAATTTTAAAAAAAATAACAATATTTTTCACATTTTTCTTTTTATATGAAATTCCCCCCCAAAAAATGTAAAAAATCTAAATTTTTTTATCATTTTTGGCCAATTTGTTTTCTGCTACATATTTTTGGTAAAAAAAAATCGCAATAAGCGTATTTTGATTGGTTTGCGCAAAAGTTATTGCGTTTACTAACTGAGGGAAAGATTTGTCATTTTTGGTGTTTTTTTTTTTTTTTTTTACGAGTAATGGCGGCGATCTGCGGATCTGCTTTTTTTTTTTTTTTTTGCGGGACTGCGACATTGCGGCGGACAGATCGGACCCTTGACTGACATTTTTGACACTTTTGGGGGTACCAGTGACATTACTACAGTAATCAGTGCTATACATATGCACTGTTACTGTAAAGATGACACTGGCAGGGAAGGGGTTAATTTTATTGGAGAGGGAGGGGGTTAATGTATGCCTGGTGCTTACTGACGTGAGGGGGGAGGTGACTGAGTGACACAGGGACAGATCGCATGTTCAGCTATGCTGAACCCTGCAATCTGTCACTGTTTGTCAGTGACAGAGCTTGTGTAAACAGAGCGGGCGGATCTCCAAACTCGATTCCCCGACGTGAATCGAGTTTGGAGATCCGCCGCTGTGACTGAATACAGTGGGAGCGAGCCTCCGGCGGCGCGCGAGCGCCGCCTACAGGGGAGGGGTCCAGCGACGTAGGTCTATGTCGCTGGACGGGAACGAGCCACTGTGCCGCAGTAGAGGCACAGTGAGCGGGGGTAAAGTGGTTAAGTAATAGCAGCTGCTATAGAGTGAGTAATAGTTGTGGGATTTATATAGCGCTTGCTAGTATTACTCTAGAATAAACAGTAAATCAACTACCGGAGGACTATTGGAGGATTCGCACTCAGCACCTGCACTTTATTTATCTGGCACCGAATTTATACACGCACTAAAGTCACTTATGAACTTTACATTTTGTGGCACAATCTTATCCTTATTTATTATTGACATCACTAAGCACTTTATAATTAATTAGTACCTATTGTGCATAATTTTTATTGTGAATATTACTGTGGAATTTCTGTGCATATTAATTATAGTAATTTATTATATTTATTGTGCATCTTGCATAACACATCCACTTGTTATACACATTATTTATTATTCATATCACCTTGATGACCTTTACTGTTTATTCTAGAGTAATACTAGCAAGCGCTAGCCTGCACTGGGATTTTTATTTCTTTATTATTTCATTGTTCACATTTATATGTGAACTTTCAGATGTGTTTTACATATTAACCACTTAAGCCCCGGAGGATTTGGCTGCTAAACGACCAGGGGGTATTTTGCGATTCGGCACTGCGCGACTTTAACGGACAATTGCGCGGTCGTGCGACGCTGTACCTAAACGAATTTGGCGTCCTTTTTTTCCCACAAACAGAGCTTTCTTTTGGTGGTATTTGATCACCTGTGCGATTTTTTGATCACGCGCTATAAACAAAAAAAGAGCGTCAATTTTGCAAAAATAACAATATTTTTCCCTTTTTTTTATATGAAATTCCCCCCAAAAAAATGTAAAAATCAAAATTTTTTAACATTTTCGGCCAATTTGTTTTATGCTACCTATGTTTGGAAAAAAAAATCACAAAAAGCGTATTTTGATTGGTTTGCGCAAAAGTTATTGCGTTTACTGACTAAGGGAAAGATTTTTGTTATTTTTGTTGTTTTTTTTTTTAACGCGTAAT